>NW_028318902.1:0-247467 GCF_062004578.1 Staurois parvus | reverse complement strand
ACCTGTGCGAGCTTGCTCTCGAGCCACCCTGTTCGATGACACCGAGCGGGCTGCCCCACAACCTTCAGCCCCCAAAGCCAGAATACTCCCCTTCCTGATTTGGCACAGCATTTGATTGACAGCTTCTATCAATCTGCCCAGGGAGAAGGGAGACAGCGGTGAGCGCTGCTCTCAGGCGTATTGCTGGATCGGATCGGGGTCAGGTATGGGGGGGAGGAACCTGCAGCACAGAAGGTTTTTCACCTTAATGCACTCTCCAGTTTTAGTAACTCCCAACCATGTTTTTATGAGTTTGATCGCCAGGCTGATGAAGAAGCCAAGGCCCTGAAATGCGTTCTCAGCAGTAAGTTCACAGAGGGAAGAAAGACTGTCTGTGCTGAGGACCAACGCGTTTCGTCCGCTCGGTCCAGCCACGGGAAGGAGGAATCAGCACATCGGTCCCTTGTCCTGCCATCTCTCCATCTTGTCAGAGCCTTTCCTCTCTGTGAATTGGCAGTTGTACCCTATGGCAGTGCGCTCGGCTCGGCATGCTGTGTGATGTCTTGTGGCGCACGGAGCGCCCCCGCAGCATTGAAATGAACACCCCCCCCCAGAGAATGCTGGGTACAATTCTCACTACAGCAATCCAGACTCCTCAAGACCGGTTCACACCGGGAACGACTCGCTGCGATTTGGTGCTCGCAAACACTGCATGTGTGGGGGCCATTATCAGTACATTGGTACCCGCATGCAGATTGCATGGGCAGTGCGGGAAATGTGCATGGAACGAGGCTTTCCCACACCGCATTCTGGAGATGGGTGGAGGTAAGTGTCTGCACACACCTGCCCATAGAGCGGAGACCGGTGCACTAGAGGCCTGAGAGTGAGACGATCCGATCTGCTGATCACAGTGCGGCTGATTTGTTTTCTGCCCAGAACCCTGCTGGACTACAGAACACCTCCTCTCCCAGTTATAGCGGGGATTCGGTCCAACACTCCAGGCTATAAGCTGCATTTTTTTTTCCCTGCAACCCCTTCAGAGAATTCCTCCTCGTAATGATGATTGTGGGAACTTTGTGGAGAGCTTCACAGGAAGAAAAAAAAATCAGTTTTTATTATGGAATAAAGTTTCCCCCAACACATCTGTGCCCCCTTCCATGCGGCTCCCCGTCGCAGTCGCTCCTTCCATGCGGCTCCCCGTCGCAGTCGCTCCTTCCATGCGGCTCCCCGTCGCAGTCGCTCCTTCCATGCGGCTCCCCGTCGCAGTCCCTCCTTCCATGCGGCTCCCCGTCGCAGTCCCTCCTTCCATGCGGCTCCCCGTCGCAGTCCCTCCTTCCATGCGGCTCCCCGTCGCAGTCCCTCCTTCCATGCGGCTCCCCGTCGCAGTCCCTCCTTCCATGCGGCTCCCCGTCGCAGTCCCTCCTTCCATGCGGCTCCCCGTCGCAGTCCCTCCTTCCATGCGGCTCCCCGTCGCAGTCCCTCCTTCCATGCGGCTCCCCGTCGCAGTCCCTCCTTCCATGCGGCTCCCCGTCGCAGTCCCTCCTTCCATGCGGCTCCCCGTCGCAGTCCCTCCTTCCATGCGGCTCCCCGTCGCAGTCCCTCCTTCCATGCGGCTCCCCGTCGCAGTCCCTCCTTCCATGCGGCTCCCCGTCGCAGTCCCTCCTTCCATGCGGCTCCCCGTCGCAGTCCCTCCTTCCATGCGGCTCCCCGTCGCAGTCCCTCCTTCCATGCGGCTCCCCGTCGCAGCGCCCTCCTTCCATGCGGGTCCCCGTCGCAGCGCCCTCCTGCATGGGGGTCCCCGTCGCAGCGCCCTCTTGCATGGGGGTCCCCGTCGCAGCGCCCTCCTGCATGGGGGTCCCCGTCGCAGCGCCCTCTTGCATGGGGGTCCCCGTCGCAGCGCCCTCTTGCATGGGGGTCCCCGTCGCAGCGCCCTCTTACATGGGGGTCCCCGTCGCAGCGCCCTCTTACATGGGGGTCCCCGTCGCAGCCCCCTCTTACATGAGGGTCCCCGTCGCAGTCCCCCCCCCCTTACATGAGGGTCCCCGTCGCAGTCCCCCCCCTTACATGAGGGTCCCCGTCGCAGTCCCCCCCCTTACATGAGGGTCCCCGTCGCAGTCCCCCCCCTTACATGAGGGTCCCCGTCGCAGTCCCCCCCCTTACATGAGGGTCCCCGTCGCAGTCCCCCCCCCTTCCATGAGGGTCCCCGTCGCAGTCCCCCCCCCTTCCATGAGGGTCCCCGTCGCAGTCCCCCCCCTTCCATGAGGGTCCCCGTCGCAGTCCCCCCCCCTTCCATGAGGGTCCCCGTCGCAGTCCCCCCCCCCTTCCATGAGGGTCCCCGTCGCAGTCCCCCCCCCTTCCATGAGGGTCCCCGTCGCAGTCCCCCCCCCTTCCATGGGGGTCCCCGTCGCAGTCCCCCCCCCTTCCATGGGGGTCCCCGTCGCAGTCCCCCCCTTACATGGGGGTCCCCGTCGCAGTCCCCCCCTTACATGAGGGTCCCCGTCGCAGTCCCCCCCTTACATGAGGGTCCCCGTCGCAGTCCCAGCTTACATTGAGCAGGAATGGAGGAGCCATTCCTATGGGATGTGTGTACAGGGGGGGAGGGGGAATGTCATTCTGTAACCCCCCCCATAGTGTGTAGCAATCGCCCTGAGCCGGGATCTGCTCATTTCCATCACAGTAATGGTGAACAATGAACTGTGTGTGGGGGAGGGGGGGGGGGCAGTGAGGTGACACTTACATTTTGATCAACCAATCAGATTTAATTTGGCTTTATTTTGTAATTTAAAGCCAAAAAAGCCCCCCCCCATTTAATTAATTTTTTTTTCCCCCCCGTGCCGGCATTGACCCCGCGAAGGAATCTGCTCTTCATGCAGCTCATTCATAAAGCGGAAACATCCAGGAACAAAAAATAAATCCCAGAGAGGGCGACCACATGTTCGGGGATGTGGGAAGCATGCGGCTTCTCAGGGACGGCCAGATCAACGGCGCGCTCGCATTCCGCCATCTGGAAGCCACGCCGCCGGGCTGGATGAGCCGAGGTCGGGCGCCACTTGGCAAGCAGTTTGCATGCCATGCGACTCGCAGATCGCACGGCAAGTCGCACCCCATTGACAGCGGCCATATTGGTGCGGTTCCGACTCGGTCAGAGCCGCACCGATTTCTGAAGTAGCCGCCTGCGCTGCTTTTGGCGCGATTTTCATACTCGTGTGTCCGAAGTCTTGCAAATCGCACCTCAAATCCGCACGTCATCCGACTTTGAAATCGTTCGACTTCGCTGTAATGCAGGCCATACACGGTTCCAATTCCGAACGATTTTTTGACCGAAAACCTCGCTTGGTTATCCGGCGCCATTAATGATTCCCAAAATCAACTGACCGAGTCATAAAGTTCACCCCGTATAACAGGCGAGACTTCTGTTCCTTCCAGGTCACGGCTCGTATTCAACGATCGTACGATTTGACCATCGAGTCGAAAATCGGTCCTTTTCCACGAATTTTCCAACATGCCCGATCACCGAAAAGGGGAGGAACCACGAAAATTGGCCGGTGCCATTGACCCCACTAACTAATGCAGGCCATAGACAGGTCGAAAACCAACCGTTTTAATAAAAAAAAAAACAAAAAAAAAAAAACAAAAAATCGGTCGTTCAATCAGCCAACTTTACCACCAACGGTAAAAAAAATTGGCAGATCTTCTTCCTCCTCCCCCTTCCTCCTTCTTCCCCCTTCCTCCTTCTTCCTCCTCCCCCTTCCTCCTTCTTCCTCCTCCCCCTTCCTCCTTCTTCCTCCTCCCCCTTCCTCCTTCTTCCTCCTCCCCCTTCCTCCTTCTTCCTCCTCCCCCTTCCTCCTTCTTCTTCCTCCCTCTTCCTCCTCCTCCTCCTCCTCCCTCTTCCTCCTCCTCCTTCCTCTTCCTCCTCCTTCCTCCTCCTTCCTCCTCCTCCTTCCTCCTCCTTCCTCCTCCTCCTTCTTCTTCTTTCTTCTTCTTCTTCTTCCTCCTCCTCCTTCTTCTTCTTCTTCCTCCTCCTTCTTCTTCTTCCTCCTCCTTCTTCTTCTTCCTCCTCCTTCTTCTTCTTCCTCCTCCTTCTTCTTCTTCCTCCTCCTTCTTCTTCTTCCTCCTCCTCCTCCTTTCCTCCTCCTTCCTCCTTCCTCCTCTTCCTCTTCCTTTCTCCTCTTCCTCTTCCTTTCTCCTCTTCTTTTCTCCTCTTCCTCTTCCTCTTCCTTTCTCCTCTTCCCCCCTTCCTCCTCCTTCTTTCTCCTCTTCCCCCCTTCCTCCTCCTTCTTTCTCCTCTTCCCCCCTTCCTCCTCCTTCTTTCTCCTCTTCCCCCCTTCCTCCTCCTTCTTTCTCCTCTTCCCCCCTTCCTCCTCCTTCTTTCTCCTCTTCCCCCCTTCCTCCTCCTTCTTTCTCCTCTTCCCCCCTTCCTCCTCCTTCTTTCTCCTCTTCCCCCCTTCCTCCTCCTTCTTTCTCCTCTTCCCCCCTTCCTCCTCCTTCTTCCCCCTTCCTCCCTCCTCCTTCCTCTTCTTCCAGGCCACGGCTCATGCGCAGATTTTTTTTCGGAAAAACGATCGTGCAATTTGACCATCATTGAGTCAAAATTGAACTGTTTTTCACTAATTTTCCAACATGCCCGATCACCGAAAAGGGGAGGAACCGCGAAACCACCACGCATCAGCCGGTGCCATTGTCCCACTACCAGAGCGAAAATCAGCCGATTTATTCTTCGGATGAAAATTCAGTCGAATTTCAACCCATGTGTGGCTGGCCTAAGTCGCAGGATTTCAAAGTCGGGATCGGTATGACCGGGGTTTAAGTGCCCAGTCATACCGGTGCGATTTGTGAACTGAAATCACATCTAGTGAATGTCGGTGTCTGAACACGTGCGATTGGCTGCGGCGCGATTTCTAAAGTCGTTCTTGCGTGACTCTTTCTGCCGTTTTGTTGCGATTTCACAGACATTGAGTAGAATGGAAATCGCTCTGCAAATGGCAAAAAATCGTCAAATCTTCAGAAATCTCACCTGAAATCGTGCTGAGATTGCACACAAATTGTGCGATTCTTAAGTCGATTTTTAAAGTCGTTCTTGTGACTTTTTCTTCTGTTTTTTTCTGTTTCACATCCATAGAGTAGAATGAAAATCGTCGAAAATCTTCAAGTCGCAATAAAGTCTTCAGAAAACGGAGCTGAGATTGCACACAAATTGTGCGATTTTAAGTTGATTTCTAAAGTCGTTCTTGCGTGACTTTTTCTGCTGTTTTGTTGCGATTTCACATCTATAGAGTAGAATGGAAACCGCACTGCAAATCGCAAGAAATCGCCGAAAATCTTCACATGTCGCAATAAAGTCTTCAGAAATCGTGCTGAGATTGCACACAAATTGTGCGATTTTAAGTTGATTTCTAAAGTCGTTCTTGCGTGACTTTTTCTGCTGTTTTGTTGCGATTTCACAGACATTGAGTAGAATGGAAATCGCTCTGCAAATGGCAAAAAATCGTCCAATCTTCAGAAATCGCACCTGAAATCGTGCTGAGATTGCACACAAATTGTGCGATTCTTAAGTCGATTTTTAAAGTCGTTCTTGTGACTTTTTCTTCTGTTTTTTTCTGTTTCACATCCATAGAGTAGAATGAAAATCGTCGAAAATCTTCAAGTCGCAATAAAGTCTTCAGAAAACGGAGCTGAGATTGCACACAAATTGTGCGATTTTAAGTTGATTTCTAAAGTCGTTCTTGCGTGACTTTTTCTGCTGTTTTGTTGCGATTTCACATCTATAGAGTAGAATGGAAACCGCACTGCAAATCGCAAGAAATCGCCGAAAATCTTCACATGTCGCAATAAAGTCTTCAGAAATCGTGCTGAGATTGCACACAAATTGTGCGATTTTAAGTTGATTTCTAAAGTCGTTCTTGCGTGACTTTTTCTGCTGTTTTGTTGCGATTTCACAGACATTGAGTAGAATGGAAATCGCTCTGCAAATGGCAAAAAATCGTCCAATCTTCAGAAATCGCACCTGAAATCGTGCTGAGATTGCACACAAATTGTGTGATTTTTTTTTTTTTTTTTTTTTTTAAGTCGATTTTTAAAGTCGTTCTTGTGACTTTTTCTGCGTTTTTTTTTTTTGTTTTTTTTGTTTTTTTTTTTGCGGTTTCACATCCATAGAGTAGAATGGAAATCTCAAAGAAATCAACGAAAATCTTCAAGTTGCCATAAAGTCTTCAGAAATCGGACCTGAGATTGCACACAAATTGTGCGATTTTTTTTTTTTTTTTTTTTTTTCTTTTTTTTTAAAGTCGATTTCTAAAGACGTTCTTGCGTGACGTTCTGACGTTTTTGTTGCGATTTCACATCCATAGCGTGGAATGGAAATCGCACTGCAAATGGCAAAAAATCATTGAAAATTTTCACAAGTTGTAATAAAGTCTTCAGAAATTGCACCTGAAATCGTGCTGAGATTGCACACACATTGTGCGATTTTAGGTTGATTTCTAAAGTCGTTCTTGCGTGACTTTTTCTGCTGTTTTGTTGCGATTTCACATCTATAGAGTAGAATGGAAATCACAAGAAATCGTTGAAAATCTTCACACGTTGCAAAAAAATCTTCAGAAATCGAACCTGAGATTGCGCGATTTTAAGTCGATTTCTAAAGTCGTTCTTGCGTGACTTCTGCCGTTTTGATGCGGTTTCACATGCATAGAGTAGAATGGAAATCGTACCGCAAATGGCAAAAAATCGTTGAAAATCTTCACACGTCGTAATAAAGTCTTCAGAAATCGCACCTGAATTCGTGCTGAGATTGTACACAAATTGTGCGATTTTAAGTTGACTTCTAAAGTCGTTCTTGCGTGACTTTTTCTGCTGTTTTGTTTCACATCCATAGAGTAGAATGGAAATCGCTCTACAAATCGCAAGAAATCGTCAAATCTTCACATGTCGCAATAAAGTCTTCATAAATCGCACACCAGGGAATGGGAAATCCACACATTTTGTGTCACCAGGGCAAGGGGTGGGTAAAAAAATCCATCATGGCGGCTCTCCAAGATGGACCTCCTCTCAGTTTGTTGGGATTTCCTGTCATTTTTTCTTGCACTTTCAGGACAGGAAGTGAAGGGAAATCTTCTCAGTGGGGCACAGGCAGCAAAAAAAAAAAAAAACATGGTGGGGGTTCAACTTTCTAAAACAAGTTTTGGCATCACGCTTTAAAGCTGAAGTTGCAGAGCTTTCTCCAGTTGGGCAGCGCGATGACGTCATCATTTCCACCTCATCCAGTGCTCGCTATCGATGTTTACACCCCCCCCCCCCCACACACAGAATCACCCTGGCCAGTTCTGAATAACTTCAGGCTGAGGTCATTCTAGGCATGCGCTGCATCATTGACTCTTTGAGGACCAACGTGAACATCATTTGTCTCCTGGGTTCCCTGAACTCCGGGACACCCTGTAGGAACTTGCCACCGAGAGTTGTGCTCTCTATGGGTATTCCCTCGCCTCCTGTATCCTCCAGTAATGCTGACCCCCAGTATTCCTTCTCCCCAGAGGAACCTTTTGAGCGAGAGTCAGAATCTGGACCAATCTCCACTGCTTTATCCTCCGCTGGTGGGGTCCTGAACCCTTATTGGAAGCAATGGATGTTGTGTCCACCCTAGTGCCACTTTTTGGCATCCCCATCGTAGGATGCTTCTGGACTTCACCACTCCAATTTGTCTTGAAGAGCAAAATTCCTCTTACATCTCTACTGTTGGTAACAGTCAACTATAAGCAAGGCTGGTCAGCTTAGATCCTTCTAGAAGCTTTGGAACCCTCGGGTTAGTGGAATCTTCCCAAACAGTCCCCCAACCTTTCCATTTAAGTGCTAGTGGGGTACTGGAGGCTTCCCCTATTCATAGCTTCTCATGCTCTTCTCAATCTTCAGTCTTCTTTATTCTCCCATTTTGGTGTCTGGGTGCCTGGACTTGACGTGAGATGTGCAGGTGGTCTCTGGAGGTTGCATCAGGTTGATCCTTGTCCCTGGAGTGTGCATCAGGTTGATCCTTGTCCCTGGAGTGTGCATCAGATTGATCCTTGTCCCTGGAGTGTGCATCAGGTTGATCTTCAGTCTTCTTTAGCCTCCTGTTTTGGTATCTGGGAGCCTGGACTTGACGTGAGATGTGCAGGTGGTCTCTGGAGGATACATCAGGTTGATCCTTGTCCCTGAAGTGTGCATCAGGTTGATCCTTGTCCCTGAAGTGTGCATCAGGTTGATTATTCGTCTTCTTTAGCCTCCCAATTTGGTATCTTGGAGCCTGGACTTGGAGCAAGATATGCAGGTGGTCTCTGGAGGTTGCATCAGGTTGATCCTTGTGCCTGGAGTGTGCATCAGGTTGATTATTCATCTTCTTTAGCCTCCCATTTTGGTATCTTGGAACCTGGACGTGACGTGAGATGTGCAGTTGGTCTCTGGAGTGTGCATCAGGTTGATCTTCAGTCTTCTTTAGCCTCCTGTTTTGGTATCTTGGAGCCTTGACTTGGAGTGAGATGTGCAGGTGGTCTCTGGAGGTTGCATCAGGTTGATCTTCAGTCTTCTTTAGCCTCCTGTTTTGGTATCTTGGAGCGTGGACTTGATGTGAGATGTACAGGTGGTCTCTGGAGCGTGCATCAGGTTGATCCTTGTGTCTGGAGGTTGCATCAGGTTGATCTTCAGTCTTCTTTAGCCTCCCATTTTAGTATCTTGGAGCCTGGACTTGACGTGAGATGTGCAGGTGGTCTCTGGAGTGTGCATCAGGTTGATCTTCAGTCTTCTTTACCCTCCCAATTTGGTATCTTGGAGCCTGGACTTGGAGCGAGATGTGCAGGTGGTCTCTGGAGGATGCATCAGGTTGATCTTCAGTCTTCCCTTGCCTCCCAATTTGGTATCTTGGAGCAAGATGTGCAGGTGGTCTCAGAAGGTTGCTTCAGGTTTATCCTTGTCCCTGGAGTGTGCATCAGGTTGATGTTCAGTCTTCTTTAGCCTCCTGTTTTGGTATCTGGAAACCTGGACTTGACGTGAGATGTGCAGGTGGTCTCTGGAGGTTGCATCAGGTTGATCTTCAGTCTTCTTTAGCCTCCCAATTTGGTATCTTGGTGCAAGATGTGCAGGTGGTCTCTGGAGGCTGCATCAGGTTGATCCTTGTCCCTGGAGTGTGCATCAGGTTGATGTTCAGTCTTTAGCCTCCCAATTTGGTATCTTGGCGCCTGGACTTGACGTGAGATGTGCAGGTGGTCTCTAGAGGTTGCATCAGGTTGATCCTTGTCCCTGGAGTGTGCATCAGGTTGATGTTCAGTCTCCTTTAGCCTCCTGTTTTGGTATCTTGGAGCCTGGACTCAACGTGAGATCTGCAGGTGGTCTCTGGAGTGTGCATCAGGTTGATCCTTGTGCCTGGAGTGTGCATCAGGTTGATCCTTGTGCCTGGAGTGTGCATCAGGTTGATCTTCACACTTGCTCATGGCTTGTCACATGGTACAAGGCTGTTGTGAATGGCCCTGTACCATGTGACCTCGGCGATCATTCACAGATTTCACACATAGTAAGCAATGATGTCACGGCCAATCCGTGATCACATGATCGAGACCTCACAACAGAGGTCCCGTACAGCAATCAGTGTTCCGGATCGCGGTGCTGCGCACTCCTAGAGAGCGAGCACAGGCTGTAAATGCAGGCGCGGTTTATGGACGTCCACCCGCTCCTGCGCTGTTCCCGTCCGGCCGTGTATGTACATGGGCCGGACGGGAAGTGGTTAAAAAAACTAAAAAAATATATATTTTTTAATTCCAGTTACTTCACAGATTTTCGTTGAATCACCAAAGAGGGGACTTGCGCAGATGCAAATTTCCATCATGTTTTTATTTGGGTCGCTTCATTTTATGGGGCTGAATTCTGCAGTAGGCCACATCTGGTGAGCGCGATTCCAGGAACCGCTTTTTGCGCATTCTGTAGTACATTTTCTTTTTTTTTTTTTTTTTTCTTTTCTGTGTTGGAAATTTAAACAGAATAATTACTAAATACCGCAGTCAAGTCGGGAGATGGAGGACAAATATTTTTTCACAGGAAATTGATTGATTCCTGCTGCCCAATCCTTTGATGAGAAAAATACTTCAAGAATATGACTTTCGACTCAAAACATCGAAACCGAGAAACGGAGAGTGACGGCAGCAGTAGACCACGAGGTCCATCCAGTCTGCCCCTTTTTTTTGTTGTGTTTTTTTTATTTCTTTTACAGAGTAAAGATCTAGTGATATAAAGATCTATATCGAGGGATTGGGACCTCCTCCTGGTGACCCCTCTAGTGATCTAAAGATCTATATCGAGGGATTGGGACCTCCTCCTGGTGACCCCTCTAGTGATCTAAAGATCTATATCGAGGGATTGGGACCTCCTCCTGGTGACCCCTCTAGTGATCTAAAGATCTATATCGAGGGATTGGGACCTCTTCCTGGTGACCCCTCTAGTGATCTAAAGATCTATATCGAGGGATTGGGACCTCTTCCTGGTGACCCCTCTAGTGATCTAAAGATCTATACCGAGGGATTGGGACCTCCTCCTGGTGACCCCTCTAGTGATCTAAAGATCTGTATCGAGGGATTGGGACCTCCTCCTGGTGACCCCTCTAGTGATCTAAAGATCTATATCGAGGGATTGGGACCTCTTCCTGGTGACCCCTCTAGTGATCTAAAGATCTATATCGAGGGATTGGGACCTCTTCCTGGTGACCCCTCTAGTGATCTAAAGATCTATACCGAGGGATTGGGACCTCCTCCTGGTGACCCCTCTAGTGATCTAAAGATCTATACCGAGGGATTGGGACCTCCTCCTGGTGACCCCTCTAGTGATCTAAAGATCTATAACGAGGGATCGGGACCTCCTCCTGGTGACCCCTCTAGTGATCTAATGATCTATATAGAGGAATCAGGACCTCCTTCCTCCTGCCGGTGACCCCTCTAGTGATCTAAAGATCTATAACGAGGGATCGGGACCTCCTCCTGGTGACCCCTCTAGTGATCTAATGATCTATATAGAGGAATCAGGACCTCCTTCCTCCTGCCGGTGACCCCTCTAGTGATCTAAAGATCTATATCGAGGGATCGGGACCTCCTCCTGGTGACCCCTCTAGTGATCTAATGATCTATATAGAGGAATCAGGACCTCCTTCCTCCTGCCGGTGACCTCTCTAGTGATAGGATCTATATAGAGGAATCAGGACCTCCTTCCTCCTGCCGGTGACCTCTCTAGTGATAGGATCTATATAGAGGAATCAGGACCTCCTTCCTCCTGCCGGTGACCTCTCTAGTGATAGGATCTATATAGAGGAATCAGGACCTCCTTCCTCCTGCCGGTGACCCCTCTAGTGATAGGATCTATATAGAGGAATCAGGACCTCCTTCCTCCTGCCGGTGACCCCTCTAGTGATATAAAGATCTATATAGAGGAATCAGGACCTCCTTCCTCCTGCCGGTGACCCCCCTAGCGATATAAAGATCTATATAGAGGAATCAGGACCTCCTTCCTCCTGCCGGTGACCTCTCTAGTGATAGGATCTATATAGAGGAATCAGGACCTCCTTCCTCCTGCCGGTGACCTCTCTAGTGATAGGATCTATATAGAGGAATCAGGACCTCCTTCCTCCTGCCGGTGACCCCTCTAGTGATATAAAGATCTATATAGAGGAATCAGGACCTCCTTCCTCCTGCCGGTGACCCCTCTAGTGATAGGATCTATATAGAGGAATCGGGACCTCCTTCCTCCTGCCGGTGACCCCTCTAGTGATAGGATCTATATAGAGGAATCAGGACCTCCTTCCTCCTGCCGGAGACCCCTCTAGTGATAGGATCTGTATAGAGGAATCAGGACCTCCTTCCTCCTGCTGGTGACCCCTCTAGTGATAGATCTATATAGAGGAATCAGGACCTCCTTCCTCCTGCCAGTGACCCCTCTAGTGATAGATCTATATAGAGGAATCAGGACCTCCTTCCTCCTGCCAGTGACCCCTCTAGTGATAGATCTATATAGAGGAATCAGGACCTCCTTCCTCCTGCCAGTGACCCCTCTAGTGATAGATCTATATAGAGGAATCAGGACCTCCTTCCTCCTGCCAGTGACCCCTCTAGTGATAGATCTATATAGAGGAATCAGGACCTCCTTCCTCCTGCCGGTGACCCCTCTAGTGATAGATCTATATAGAGGAATCAGGACCTCCTTCCTCCTGCCGGTGACCCCCAAACCCTCAGTTACATCACTTACAAACATATTAAATAGAATAGGACCCAGTACAGAACCTTGCGGCACACCATTAGTGACTGGTCTCTGACCCTCATTTAGAATCACTCTCTGGTATCTCTCCTTTAGCCAACTGCACGTCCCCTGAACCCCCCAAGGGTTAAGTCCTAGCTTGTATAACTGTTTATGAGATCATTATGTGGATCTGTATCAGATTATTTGCTGAAATCAAGATAGGCCATGTCTACAGCACCACCCTGGTACAAAACATTTGGATGTAGTCAAAGCCTCAACCAGATTAGTCTGACATGATGCGTCTCCGGGAAGGTCATGCTGCTCCAGGTCCAGCAAGTTGTGTCATTTGTAAATGGTCGCTCATCGTCCGATCTGGTTCTGTTTTACTATTACGTATATTAAATTCCGCGACCTGTAGTTGCCAGCTTAGCCCCTATTTGCGGGTCGGTGCAATATTCGCCCCCGCTCCACACTTTCACTTGATCCCAACCCGCAACCATTTGTTACAGACCTTTAGTTTGTTCCGTGACTACACTTCTGCTTGATCCCAACCTGCAACCATTTTTTGGCAACCTTTGGCTTGTTCCTTGACTACACTTCCGCTTGATTCCAACCTGCAACCACTTGCATCAACCTTTGGCTTGGTCCTTGACTACACTTCTGCTTGATCCCAACCTGCAACCACTTGCATCAACCTTTGGCTTGGTCCTTGACTACACTTCCACTTGATCCCAGCCTGCAACCACTTTTTCAAGACCTTTGGCTTGTACCTTGACTACACTTCTGCTTGATCCCAACCTGCAACTACTTGCATCAACCTTTGGCTTGTTCCATGACTATGCTTCTGCTTGATCCCAACCTGCAACCACTTGTATCAACCTTTTGGCTTGGTCCTTGGCTATGCTTCTGCTTGATCCCAACCTGCAACCGTTTTTTAGCAACCTTTTGGCTTGGTCCTTGACTACACTTCTGCTTGATCCCAACCTGCAACTACTTGTATCAACCTTTGGCTTGTTCCATGACTACGCTTCTGCTTGATCCCAACCTGCAACTACTTGTATCAACCTTTGGCTTGATCCTTGCTTATGCTTCTGCTTGATCCCAACCTGCAACCACTTGTATCAACCTTTGGCTTGTTCCATGACTGACTATGCTTCTGCTTGATCCCAACCTGATATATCTGCTACTGGACCTCCACTTGCTCACCTCCTGGTGGGGAGCTCCTGAGGACCACAACCTGGTCCTAACACGCAGCAAAACCCATCTCCACCATCAGAGGCTCCTGGTGAACACCGGTTAGTGCTTAGACCCGGCACCTCGGGGGAGCCCGCATCATCCATCATTTATTTGATGCTTTCCGTATTGACCATCTGTATGTCATATGGAGCGAGTCAGGAGCGGCCTTGCCAGGGTCGGATATATTTAGCCGCTTCCCTTCCGTGTTTTTATGTTTTTTTTATTGTATGGCGAGCCGTTCTCTCTACGGCAGGGCTGGTCGATATAAACACTCTCTTGTATTTATTTTAGGTACTTGTATAGCGTCGTTAACCACCTCCCGTCCGGCTGTTGTATATAAACGGCCAGATGGTGGCAGTACAGGGGCAGGTGGCCGTTTATAAATGGCCTTCCTGCCCCCTGCCTGTGCGTGCTCCCTGAGAGCGTGCAGCACCGCGATCCAGTGCCCGCTGTGTCCTCCGGACACAGTGGAACACCGATTGTCGTACAGGACCTCTGTACGAGGTCCCGATCATGTGATCACTGATTGGCCAATCAGTGATCACATGCAGAGTAGTAAGCAAGATGTCACTTCTGACATCATTGCTTACTACGTGTGAAATCTGTGAATGATCACAGAGATCACATGGTACAGGGCTATTCACAACACCCTTGTACCATGTGACAAGCTGTGACCAATCACAGCTCACACAGTAGTTCTCAATGGCTGCAGGAATGCAGCCAGAGAGAAGGAGAAATGTATTCTTCTTACAGACTTTATGGTGTAAAAGAAAAAAAAAAAAATCTTTTATCACCCCCCACAAGTAGTACAGTGTCACCATAAATAATAATATAAAAAAATAAAATGTAAAAAAAGTTTTAAAATTATAATTTTTGGTTATAAACTAATTTGGGTTATTTTATTTATTTTTACTAAAAAAATAACGCAATACATTTTGGCTGAGATTTAGGATGAAGTATTATTTATTTGCAAAATTTTATAAGAAACACTTTTTCAAAATGTTTGGACTTTTTCATTTATATACCAAAAAAAATAAAAATCCCAGCGGTGAATAATTACCACCAAAATAAAGCTTTATCTGTCTCAAAAAAATGCTAAAAAATTCATATGGGTACAGTGTTGCATGACCGCGCAATTGTCATTCAAAGTGTGATAGAGCTGAAAGCTGAAAATTGGCCTGGGGGGGGGGGGGAAGTGTCCGGGCTGGAAGGGGGGGGGAAAGTGTCCGGGCTGGAAGGGGGAGAAAGCAACTGGAAGGGGGGGGGGGAGCGTCCGGACTTGGGGGGGAGCGCGTCTGACGACTTGTAGTGGGACTGTGATAGTGTGGAGGGCAGTCTGGCGCTAACTGACACTGGCTGGGAGGTGCACTAACGGACTGGCGTCGCTGGTAGGGATGCACCAGTACCCATTTTTGATCGTCGAGTACCGATATAATGTATGGACACAAATTGCACCTCAAAGAATAGCATGCAGTGTGAACAGAGATGGTCAGAGACTGCAGGTATAATACAGGAAATAATCAGACTGCGGACATAGTACAGGAGATGGTCAGAGACTGCAGACATAGTACAGGAGATGGTCAGAGACTGCAGACATAGTACAGGAGATGGTCAGAGACTGCGGACATAGTACAGGAGATGGTCAGAGACTGCGGACATAGTACAGGAGATGGTCAGAGACTGCGGACATAGTACAGGAGATGGTCAGAGACTGCGGACATAGTACAGGAGATGGTCAGAGACTGCGGACACAGTACAGGAGATAACCAGAGACTGCGGACGCACAACAGGAGATGGTCAGAGACTGCGGACGCGGTACAGGGGACGGTCAGAGACTGCGGACGCGGTACAGGGGACGGTCAGAGACTGCGGACGCGGTACAGGGGACGGTCAGAGACTGCGGACGCGGTACAGGGGACGGTCAGAGACTGCGGACGCGGTACAGGGGACGGTCAGAGACTGCGGACGCGGTACAGGGGACGGTCAGAGACTGCGGACGCGGTACAGGGGACGGTCAGAGACTGCGGACGCGGTACAGGGGACGGTCAGAGACAGCGCCATGCTATAGGAGTTGCTGGAGACTGGATAAGGAAGCACAGATTAGTGCCCGTGGGCGCCCCCCGAGCTGCAGAATGTGCCAAAGGGCAGCAGATTGGCACCGGGCGCGCTCAGTCATAGGTTGTCTGTCGGGGGCCACACGGTGTAGGCTTGTATGTTCTCCAATCACGATGATGAAATGTGCTCCATGCAGGAGGCTGGAGAGTCTGGATGGTGTGCCGTCCTCGGGGAATTCTGCGCAGTGTGTTGGCTCTCAGGATAACGATCTCTGCAGTTCTGTGTATAAAGGGCAGCAGATTTATCGTGTTTTGCTGGATTGCATTTTCGATAACTAGATTTGGCCCATATGAATGTGATCACGTCTCTCTCTGAATTTAACCTTTTCCCGGTCCGTCTTCTCCTTGGATCTCTGCGCGGGGCTCGGGGGTCCCTGTAGGATGGTCCATTTATTGACTCGTGTGTGTGATGGCAGGAGATGGATATTTAAGAGGACCTGACCTGTGGAACCGGCACCAAAAAAAACGGCAAATCGAGGATGAAGTTCTGATCACCGGTCTTGGCTGTAAGCTCACTGTGGGCCCCGATTACCGACTTACCATGTCTTCTTCTGCATTGTGGCTTTATGTGCAGGCAGCCATCTTGGTAGAGGAGCGGAGCTTTGCTTCCTCATGTCATAGCTCCCCACCAGATGACTTGTGGGGGATGCACAGATCCACAAAATGAAGGCAGGAAATTCTTGCACTGCAGGTCCTCAGGTACAGCTTCCTCTCCAACAAGGAGAACAATGAGCAGCACGCTAGTAGGACTTGGCCACCAGTTTTGCTTGTGGTTTCTCTTGAACGAATACTTTTTCCTGTTACTGACCTACAATCCCGTGTTCTACTTGGGGTCTCAGTGCGGAGGCAACTATCTTGGGTCAAGGAGCAGGCCTTTGCTGCCCCCTGATGACTGGTGGAGGAAGCACAGATCCATAGAATAGATGAAGCAGAAGCACAGAGATTCGTGCACTGCAGGTCCTCAGGTACAGCTTCCTCTCCAACAAGGAGAACAATGAGCAGTAAGCTAGTAGGACTTGGCCACCAGTTTTGCTTGTGGTTTCCCTTGAAGGAATACTTTTCCTGTTACTGACCTACAATCCCGTGTTCTACTTGGGGTCTCAGTGTGGAGGCAGCTATCTTGGGTAAAGAAGCAGGGCTTTGCTGCCCCCTGATGACTGGTGGAGTAACGATAGAGGTGGAGGAAGCACAGATCTACAGAATAGATGAAGCAGAAGCACAGAGATCCGTGTACTGCAGGTCCTCAGGTACAGCTTCCTCACCAGCAAGGAGAACAATGAGCACGCTAGTAGGACGTAGCCACCGGTTTTGCTTGTGGTTTCTCTTGAACGAATCCTTTTCCTGTTCCTGACCTACAATGCCGTGTTCTATTTGGTGTCTCGGTGCGGAGGCAGCTATCTTGGGTAAAGAAGCAGGGCTTTGCTGCCCCCTGATGACTGGTGAAGGAAGCACAGATCCGCAGAATAGATGAAGTAGAATCGCAGATCCGTGTACTGCAGGTCCTCGGGTACAGCTTCCTTGCCAGCAAGGAGAACAATGAGCAACAGACTAGTAAGATTTTGCTGCCCCCTGTTGACTGGTGGAGGAAGCACAGATCCATAGAATAGATGAAGCACAGAGATTCGTGCACTGCAGGTCCTCTGGTACAGCTTCCTCTCCAACAAGGAGAACAATGAGCACGCTAGTAGGACTTGGCCACCAGTTTTGCTTGTGGTTTCCCTTGAACAAATCCTTTTCCTGTTACTGACCTACAATCCCGTGTTCTACTTGGGGTCTCAGTGTGGAGGCAGCTATCTTGGGTAAAGAAGCAGGGCTTTGCTGCCCCCTGATGACTGGTGGAGTAACGATAGAGGTGGAGGAAGCACAGATCTACAGAATAGATGAAGCAGAAGCACAGAGATCCGTGTACTGCAGGTCCTCAGGTACAGCTTCCTCACCAGCAAGGAGAACAATGAGCACGCTAGTAGGACGTAGCCACCGGTTTTGCTTGTGGTTTCTCTTGAACGAATCCTTTTCCTGTTCCTGACCTACAATGCCGTGTTCTATTTGGTGTCTGGGTGCGGAGGCAGCTATCTTGGGTAAAGAAGCAGGGCTTTGCTGCCCCCTGATGACTGGTGAAGGAAGCACAGATCCGCAGAATAGATGAAGTAGAATCGCAGATCCGTGTACTGCAGGTCCTCGGGTACAGCTTCCTTGCCAGCAAGGAGAACAATGAGCAACAGACTAGTAAGATTTTGCTGCCCCCTGTTGACTGGTGGAGGAAGCACAGATCCATAGAATAGATGAAGCACAGAGATTCGTGCACTGCAGGTCCTCTGGTACAGCTTCCTCTCCAACAAGGAGAACAATGAGCACGCTAGTAGGACTTGGCCACCAGTTTTGCTTGTGGTTTCCCTTGAACAAATCCTTTTCCTGTTACTGACCTACAATCCCGTGTTCTACTTGGGGTCTCAGTGTGGAGGCAGCTATCTTGGGTAAAGAAGCAGGGCTTTGCTGCCCCCTGATGACTGGTGGAGGAAGCACAGATCCACAGAATAGATGAAGCAGAAGCACAGAGATCCGTGTACTGCAGGTCCTCGGGTATAGCTTCCTCGCCAGCAAGGAGAACAATGAGCAACACACTAGTAGGATTTAGCCACCAGTATTGCTTGTGATCTAATGCTTTCCCCAATACGGACTTAAAATGCCTTGTTCTTCTTGGTGCCTCGTGGAGGCAGCCATCTTGGCAGAGGAACAGGACTTTGCTTCCTCATGCCATAGCTGCTTTTCTGATGACTGGTGGGGGATGCACAAATCCACAGAATGGAGGCAGCAAAAGCAGGGAATTCTTGCACTGTAGGTCCTCAGGTACAGTTTCCTCTCCCGCAAGGAGAACAAAGAGCAGCACACTAGTAGAAATTATCCACCAGTATTGCTTGTGGTCTAATCCTTTACCCATTACTGACCTAGAATGCCTTGTTCTGCTTGGTGTCTCTTTGTAGAGGCAGCCATCTTGGTAGAGGAACATTTGCTTCCTCATGTCATAGCCGCCCTCCTGATGACTGGTGAGGGATTGATAGGTTTGGGAAGCAGAGATCCACCCAAAGCAGGGGGATCCTTGCACTGCAGGTCCTCAGGTACAGATTCCTCTCCAGCAAGAACAATGAGCAGCACACTAGTAGGATTTAGCCACCATCATTGTTTTGTGGTCTAATGCTTTCCCCAATACTGACCTACAATGCCTTGTTCTGCTTGGTGTGTCTGTGGAGGCAGCCATCTTGGTAGAGGAGCAGGACTTTGCTTCCTCATGTCAGAGCTGTACCCCCGATGACTGGTGGGGTAATAATAGAGGTGGAGGAAGCACATATCCAGAGAATGGAGGAAGCAGAAGTAAGGAAATCCTTGCACTACAAGCCATCAGGTGTATTTTTTCAGCACAATAGTAGCAAGTAGCCACTGGTATTGCTTGTGGCGTCCCTGCAACTGATCCTCTCCCTTTTATTGACCCACAATGCCTTGCTCTGCACTGTATCGCTACATGGAGGCAGCTATTTTGGCAGAGGAGCAGGGTTTTTCTTCCTCATTGCTGAGATGCCTCCGATAACTGGTGATCTGATGACTGGTGGGGTAATTATAGAGGTGGAGGAAGCATAGATCAACAGAATGGATGAAGTGGAAGCAGGGAGATCCTTGCACTGCAGGTCATCAGGTACATTTTCTTCTCCAGCAATAACAGTGAACAGCACAGCTTGTGATCTCCCTGCATCTGGTCCCTTCCCTTTTTATTCACCCACAATGTCTTGTTCTGCGTTGTCTCTCTACATGGAGGCAGCCATCTTTGGCGGAGGAGCAGGGTTTTTCTTCCTCTTGGCAGAGATGCCCCTGATGACTGGTGGGATAATGTTGAAACGGGAGGGGTGGAGAATGGATTAAACAGGGAGGTCCTTGCACTGCAGGTCATCAGGTACAGCTTCCTCTCCAGCAAGAAGAACACTGAGCAGCACAGTAGTAGGACTTAGCCACCAGTATTGCTTGTGATCTCCCTGCAACTGGTCCCTTCCCTGTTGTTCAACCAAAATGCCTTGTTCTGCATTGTGTCTCTTCATGGAGGCAGCCATTTTGGCGGAGGAGCAGGGTTTTTCTTCCTCTTGGCAGAGATGCCCCCCCCCCCCCCATCGCTAGTGGGGAATGGATGAAACCGGGAGATTCTTGCACTGCAGGTCATCAGTTAACGTTTCCTCTCCAGCAAGGAGAACAATGAGCAGCACAATAGTAAGACTAAGCCACCAGTATTGCTTGTGGCCTCCTTGCAACTGGTCCTTTCCCTGATAGTCAACCAAAATGCCTTGTTCTGCAATGTGCCTCTTCATGGAGGCAGCCATTTTGGTGGAGGAGCAGGGTTGTTTCTTCCTCTTGGCAGAGATGCCCCTGATGACTGGTGGGGTAATGTTGAAACGGGAGGGGTGGAGAATGGATTAAAAAGGGAGATCCTTGCACTGCAGGTCATCAGGTACAGCTTCCTCTCCAGCAAGAACAGTGAGCAGCACAGTAGTAGGACTTAGCCACCAGTATTGCTTGTGGTCTTCCTGCAACTGGTCCCTTCCCTGTTATTGACCCACAATTCCTTACATTTGCCTGCATTGGATCACATGCTACAGAAGTACCACGCGATTGGTTGCTATGCGTTTTTTCTAAAGTAGCGCATGCACTATTTTTGCTGCTGTCCAGTGTGAATTCAGCCCCACCACGGAGCACAATTCCTGGTGCGACTCGGCCCTCAGTTCAGGTCCGCTTTAAAAAACCTGCATTTGTTGATATCCGTCAACCAATCGTCTTCCAGCTGAGAGATTAGTTACAATCATCTGAAACAAATAAAATAACAAGCAGATGTTGCTGCACGAAACGAACCCTCGGAATGCTGGAAAGGGGCAAAAAAAAGGAGAGGCTGAGATGAGGAGCGGGAGAAGGACCATTCCCTATCTGTGTGACCGCAGGAGGATTCCCAGCATCTTCCAGCTTCTCATAAATGACATTTCTAGTGGAGCTTTGACAGAGGAACATCAGGAGGAACCCAGAACCCACTGCATAGGGCCTGACAATGGGTCCAAGGGTTTCATCTGGATACCTAATGACAGTCGGTGCCATTGAGCATGCATTTCACTTGCTGAAGGCAAGACTAAAGCGAGACCCACAAAGAACAACTGAAGACAGCTGCAGTTAGAGCCTGGCAAAGCATCAGAAAGGAGGAAACCCAGACTTTGGTCATGTCCATGGGTTCCGGACTTCAGGCAAAGCATCAGAAAGGAGGAAACCCAGTCTTTGGAACCCATGGACATGACCAGACGTCGGGCAAAGCATCAGAAAGGAGGAAACCCAGACTTTGTCTGAAGTCTGGAACCCATGGACATGACCAAAGACTGGGTTTCTTCCTTTCTGATGCTTATTCTGAAGTCTGGAACCCATGGACATGACCAAAGCATTAGAAAGGAGGAAACCCAGTCTTTGGTCATGTCCATAGGTTCTAGACTTCAGGCAAAGCATCAGAAAGGAGGAAATCCAGTCTTTAGAACCCATGGACATGACCAAAGCATTAGAAAGGAGGAAACCCAGTCTTTGGTCATGTCCATGGGTTCCAGAATTCAGGCAAAGTATCAGAAAGGAGGAAACCCAGTCTTTGGAACCCATGGACATGACCAGACTTCAGGCAAAGCATCAGGAGGAAACCCAGACTTTGTCTGAAGTCTGGAACCCATGGACATGACCAAAGACTGGGTTTCTTCCTTTCTGATGCTTATTCTGAAGTCTGGAACCCATGGACATGACCAAAGCATCAGAAAGGAGGAAACCCAGTCTTTGGTCATGTCCATAAGTTCCAGACTTCAGACAAAGCAGCAGAAAGGAGGAAACCCCCAGTCTTTGGTCATGTCCATGGGTTCCAGACTTCAGGCAAAGCATCAGAAAGGAGGAAACCCAGTCTTTGGTCATGTCCATGGGTTCCAGACTTCAGACAAAGTCTGGGTTTCCTCCTTTCTGATGCTTTGCCTGAAGTCTGGTCATGTCCATGGGTTCCAAAGACTGGGTTTCATCCTTTCTGATGCTTTGCCTGAAGTCTGGAACCCATGGACATGACAAGAGACTGGGTTTCCTCCTTTCTGATGCTATGCCTGAAGTCTGGTCATGTCCATGGGTTCCAAAGACTGGGTTTCCTCCTTTCTGATGCTTTGCCTGAAGTCTGGAACCCATGGACATGACCAAAGCATCAGAAAGGAGGAAACCCCCAGTCTTTGGTCGTGTCCATGGGTTCCAGACGTCTGGCAAAGCATCAGAAAAGATTTGTCAAGTGGAATTCTAGCGGCTGTGCTCCCGCCCCAAATTCTTGCACACACGCCGGTAATGTGAATCCCCCCCCGCTATGTATCCCCGGCTCCGCTTGCCCGTCTGTGGGCCCGGGACTGACATAGTGGGTGGCGTCGGGTGGAGAAGAGCGGACACACGTCCACTCTCCTCCCCATCTTGTTCCCGACCCGGAAGCGGTGTATGACATCATTTATTTTAGGTACTTATATAGCGCTGTCAATGTACTCCGCGCTTTACATATATATTGTACATTCACATCAGTCCCCGCCCCCGAGGAGCGTACAGTCTAAGGTCCCTAACTCGCATTCATACATACACATACTAGGGCCAATTTAGACAGGAATCAATTAACCTACCAGCATGTCACAAGAGTGTGGAAGGAAACCGGAGTACCCAGAGGAAACCCACACAGGCACAGGGAGAACATTATTATTATTATACAGTATTTATAAAGCGCAACATGCAAACCCCAGGCAGGTGGTGCACTTTCGGGGTCCCCATTGCCATCAGTAGCAGCCACTGGGAGAGCGTGCAGTGCGATCTGCATTACATTCAGAGGATACATTGGGGGTCTTTTAGATCCCAGACATCTCATTTGTCCCCTATGTGTGATGGGGGAAAAAAAGTTAAAACATTCATTTTTTTTTTTTTTTAAATGAACGTTTTAATGAAATGAAAGTTACACCCAAGCATATAAAAATGTATGTATATATATATAGTGCCCCATCATTGGTGTCAGTGGGAGGAATAGGTGCCCCATCATTGGTGTCAGTGGGAGGAATAGTGCCCCATCATTGGTGTCAGTGGGAGGAATAGTGCCCCATCATTGGTGTCAGTGGGAGGAATAGGGCCCCATCATTGGTGTCAGTGGGAGGAATAGTGCCCCATCATTGGTGTCAGTGGGAGGAATAGTGCCCCATCATTGGTGTCAGTGGGAGGAATAGTGCCCCATCATTGGTGTCAGTGGGAGGAATAGTGCCCCATCATTGGTGTCAGTGGGAGGAATAGTGCCCCATCATTGGTGTCAGTGGGGGGAATAGTGCCCCATCATTGGTGTCAGTGGGAGGAATAGTGACCCATCATTGGTGTCAGTGGGAGGAATAGTGCCCCATCATTGGTGTCAGTGGGAGGAATAGTGCCCCATCATTGGTATTAGTGGGAGGAATAGTGCCCCATCATTGGTGTCAGTGGGAGGTATATTGCCCCATCATTGGTGTCAGCGGGAGGAATGGCGCCCCATCATTGGTGTCAGCGGGAGGAATAAGGCCCCATCATTGGTATCAGTGGGAGGATTAGTGCCCCATCATTGGTGTCAGTGGGAGGTATATTGCCCCATCATTGGTGTCGGCGGGAGGAATAGTGCCCAGTCATTGGTGTCAGCGGGAGGAATGGTGCCCCATCATTGGTGTCATTGGGAGGAATGGTGCCCCATCATTGGTGTCAGTGGGAGGTATATTGCCCCATCATTGGTGTCAGTGGGAGGAATAGTGTCCCATCATTGGTGTCATTGGGAGGAATAGTGCCCCAGATAAAGGCATGTAAAGGGCTGCAGTTTGGATTCCGGTGATTAGAGAAGATCCTCCATATCTGGTTCCTGAGGAGGAGACGAGTCGGTAACCTTTGTAGCGCAGGAGGAACCCCCTACAAGGGAATACTTTAGTTTCCTCCGGAGTGGATCTCTTTCTCCTGCAGTCAGTGAAGGATCAGTTCGGTGTTATGTTTCCAATCGTCGTTCTCTGGGAGGGTCCAGGCCGGCCCCATGCACAGCTCCCGGGGATGATAAATACAATTTTATGGAGAACATGCTGCATTCATCAATTCCAACTAAATTCCCTGAACCGCTGTATTCCCCCCCCCCCCCCCCCCCAGAACAGCAGAGATCCCCTGCACGGGGGGGTGGTGTGCTTCTCTTGGTGACTCTTCTTTAACCATGAGGCCTGAAAATGTCAGGATGGTACAAACCCCCCCCCCCCCCCGAATGTCAGGACGGTACAAACCCCCCCCCCAAATGTCAGGATGGTACAAACCCCCCCCCGAATGTCAGGACAGTACAAGTCCCCCCCAAATTGCCCTTTTTTGGAAAGTAGACAGTCTGAGGCATTTTGTAAGAGGCGCAGCAAGTGGTAATTTTTGATGAAATTAATTTTCACTTTCTTTTTTTTTTTTTCTCAGTGCAGAACAGGATCATTGTGCGACTGGTGGTGGGGGGGATCAGGGACACTGACTGGTGGTGGGGGGGATCAGGGACACTGACTGGTGGTGGGGGGGATCAGGGACACTGACTGGTGGTGGGGGGGGGGATCAGGGACGCTGACTGGTGGTGGGGGGGGGGGATCAGGGACACTGACTGGTGGTGGGGGGGGGGATCGGGGACGCTGACTGGTGGTGGGGGGGGGGATCGGGGACGCTGACTGGTGGTGGGGGGGGGGATCGGGGACGCTGACTGGTGGTGGGGGGGGGGATCGGGGACGCTGACTGGTGGTGGGGGGGGGGATCGGGGACGCTGACTGGTGGTGGTGGGGGGGATCGGGGACGCTGACTGGTGGTGGTGGGGGGGATCGGGGACGCTGACTGGTGGTGGGGGGGGGGATCGGGGACGCTGACTGGTGGTGGGGGGGGGGATCGGGGACGCTGACTGGTGGGGGGGGGAATCGGGGACGCTGACTGGTGGGGGGGGGGGGATCAGGGACGCTGACTGGTGGTGGGGGGGATCAGGGACACTGACTGGTGGTGGGATCAGGGACACTGACTGGTGGTGGGGGGGGGGGGGTGATCAGGGACGCTGACTGGTGGTGGGGGGGGGGGGTGATCAGGGACGCTGACTGGTGGTGGGGGGGATCAGGGACACTGACTGGTGGTGGGGGGGATCAGGGACACTGACTGGTGGTGGGGGGGATCAGGGACACTGACTGGTGGTGGGATCAGGGACACTGACGTGGTGGGGGGGGGGGGGGTGATCAGGGACGCTGACTGGTGGTGGGGGGGGGGGGGTGATCAGGGACGCTGACTGGTGGTGGGGGGGGGGGGGGATCAGGGACGCTGACTGGTGGTGGGGGGGGGGGGGGATCAGGGACACTGACTGGTGGTGGGGGGGGGGGGATCAGGGACGCTGACTGGTGGTGGGGGGGGGGGGGGATCAGGGACACTGACTGGTGGTGGGGGGGGGGGGTGATCAGGGACGCTGACTGGTGGTGGGGGGGGGGGGGGATCAGGGACACTGACTGGTGGTGGGGGGGGGGGGATCAGGGACACTGACTGGTGGGGGGAATCAGGGACGATGACTGGTGGGGGGGGGGGGGGGGGGGAATCGGGGATGCTGACTAGGGGGGGAAATCGGGGATGCTGACTAGGGGGGGGAATCAGGGACGATGACTGGTGGGGGGGGGGGGGGGAATCGGGGATGCTGACTAGGGGGGGGAATCAGGGACGCTGACTGGTGGGGGGGGATCAGGGACACTGACTGGTGGGGGGGGGATCAGGGACACTGACTGGTGGGGGGGTGATCAGGGACACTGACTGGTGCGGGGATGGATCAGGGACACTGACTGGTGGGGGGGGGATCAGGGACACTGACTGGTGGGGGGGGGATCAGGGACACTGACTGGTGGGGGGGGGATCAGGGACACTGACTGGTGGGGGGGGGGATCAGGGACACTGACTGGTGCGGGAGGGGATCAGGGACACTGGTGAGGGGGGGGATCAGGCACACTGACTGGTGGGGGGATCAGGGACACTGACTGGTGGGGGGGGGATCAGGGACGCTGACTGGTGGGGGGGGGATCAGGGACGCTGACTGGTGGGGGGGGGGTGATCAGGGACGCTGACTGGTGGGGGGGATCAGGGACGCTGACTGGTGCGGGGGGGGATCAGGGACGCTGACTGGTGCGGGGGGGGATCAGGGACGCTGACTGGTGGTGGGGGTGATCAGGGACACTGACTGGTGCGGGGGGGGAATCAGGGACACTGACTGGTGGTGGGGGTGATCAGGGACGCTGACTGGTGCGGGGGGGGATCAGGGACGCTGACTGGTGGTGGGGGTGATCAGGGACACTGACTGGTGCGGGGGGGGGATCAGGGACACTGACTGGTGGGGGGGGGGGGGGATCAGGGACACTGACTGGTGCGGGGGGTGATCAGGGACACTGGTGAGGGGGGTGATCAGGGACACTGGTGAGGGGGGGTCAGGGACACTGACTGGTGCGGAGGGTGATCAGGGACACTGGTGTGGGGGGTGATCAGGGACACTGGTGAGGGGGGGTCAGGGACACTGACTGGTGCGGAGGGTGATCAGGGACACTGGTGCGGGGGGTGATCAGGGACACTGGTGAGGGGGGTCAGGGACACTGACTGGTGGGGGGGGGGATCAGGGACACTGACTGGTGGGGGATCAGGGACACTGACTGGTGGGGGATCAGGGACACTGACTGGTGCAGGGGGGGATCAGGGACACTGACTGGTGGGGGATCAGGGACACTGACTGGTGGGGGGATCAGGGACACTGACTGGTGGGGGGGGGGATCAGGGACACTGACTGGTGGGGGATCAGGGACACTGGTGAGGGGGGGTCAGGGACACTGACTGGTGCGGGGGGTGATCAGGGACACTGGTGTAAGGGGGGGGTCAGGGACACTGACTGGTGCGGGGGGTGATCAGGGACACTGGTGTGGGGGGTGATCAGGGACACTGGTGAGGGGGGGTCAGGGACACTGACTGGTGCGGGGGGTGATCAGGGACACTGGTGAGGGGGGGTGATCAGGGACACTGGTGTGAGGGGGGGTCAGGGACACTGACTGGTGAGGGGGGGTCAGGGACACTGACTGGTGAGGGGGGGTCAGGGACACTGACTGGTGAGGGGGGTGATCAGGGACACTGACTGGTGGGGGGATCAGGGACACTGACTGGTGGGGGGGGGGGGGATCAGGGACACTGACTGGTGGGGGATCAGGGACACTGGTGAGGGGGAGTCAGGGACACTGACTGGTGAGGGGGGGTCAGGGACACTGATTGGTGGGGGGGGATCAGGGACACTGATTGGTGGGGGGTGATCAGGGACGCTGGTGCGGGGGGTGATCAGGGACACTGACTGGTGAGGGGGGGTCAGGGACACTGGTGAGGGGGGGTCAGGGACACTGGTGAGGGGGGGTCAGGGACACTGACTGGTGACATGATGTAAATATGTCTCCTCCCTCTGAATGGTTTTGGTTCCAGAAGCTTTGGAGCTCCTCCAGGGGCTGTTTTGTGTTGTTGGTGCAGCAATGATGACACCCATCTTACAGGTTGTGCCTGAGGTATGCACCCCGAGGAGCTCCTCTACACTCACCGGCCACTTTGAGGTCCACCTCGCTAGTCCCGGCTTGGACCCCCTTTTGCCTTCATTCTTGGTGGTATAGATTCAACAAGATGTTGGAAACATTCCTCAGAGATTTTGCTCCATGTGGACATGATGACGTCACGCAGTTGCAGATTTGTCGGCTGCACATCCATGATGCCAATCTCCTGTCCCACCACATCCCAAAGTTGCTCTGTTGGATGGAGATCTGGTGACTGTGGAGGCTACTGGAGTCCAGTGACCTCGTTGTCAGGTTCCAGAAACCAGTTGGAGATGATCTGAGCTTTGTGACATGGGGCTGGAAGGAGCCATCAGAAGATGGGGACACTGGAGTCGTAGAGGGGTGGACATGGCCAGCACCAATACTCAGGTAGGCCGTGGGGTTTAAATGATGCCAATTGGTACTAAGGGGGCCCAAAGTGTGCCAAAAAAAGTCCCCTCCACCATGACACCACCACCACCAGCCTGAACCATTGATACAAGGCAGGATGGATCCCCCACACCATGACACCACCAGCCTGAACCATTGATACAAGGCAGGATGGATCCATGACACCATGACGCCACCACCACCAGCCTGAACCATTGATACAAGGCAGGATGGATCCATCACACCATGACACCACCACCACCAGCCTGAACCATTGACACAAGGCAGGATGGATCCATGACACCACCACCACCAGCCTGAACCGCTGATACAAGGCAGGATGGATCCACCACACCATGACACCACCACCACCAACCTGAACCGTTGATACAAGGCAGGATGGATCCACCACACCATGACACCACCACCACCAGCCTGAACCATTGATACAAGGCAGGATGGATCCACCACACCATGACACCACCACCACCAGCCTGAACCATTGATACAAGGCAGGATGGATCCCCCACACCATGACACCACCAGCCTGAACCATTGATACAAGGCAGGATGGATCCATGACACCATGACGCCACCACCACCAGCCTGAACCATTGATACAAGGCAGGATGGATCCATGACACCACCACCACCAGCCTGAACCATTGACACAAGGCAGGATGGATCCATGACACCACCACCACCAGCCTGAACCATTGATACAAGGCAGGATGGATCCACCACACCATGACACCACCACCACCAACCTGAACCGTTGATACAAGGCAGGATGGATCCCCCACACCATGACACCACCAGCCTGAACCATTGATACAAGGCAGGATGGATCCATGACACCATGACACCACCACCACCAGCCTGAACCATTGATACAAGGCAGGATGGATCCATCACACCATGACACCACCACCACCAGCCTGAACCATTGATACAAGGCAGGATGGATCCATGACACCACCACCACCAGCCTGAACCGCTGATACAAGGCAGGATGGATCCACCACACCATGACACCACCACCACCAACCTGAACCGTTGATACAAGGCAGGATGGATCCACCACACCATGACACCACCACCACCAGCCTGAACCATTGATACAAGGCAGGATGGATCCACCACACCATGACACCACCACCACCAGCCTGAACCATTGATACAAGGCAGGATGGATCCACCATACCATGACACCACCACCACCAGCCTGAACCATTGATACAAGGCAGGATGGATCCATACTTTCATGTTGTTTATGCCAAATTCTGACCCTACCAGCTGAATGTTGCAGCTGAAATCCAGACTCATCATACAGGCAACGTTTTTCCAATCTTCTATTGTCCAACATTGGTGATCCTGTGTGAATTGTAGCCTCCGTTTCCTGTTCTTAGTCAACAGGAGTGACACCCGGTGTGCTGTTCTGCTGCTGTAGCCCATCTGCTTCAAGGTTGGACGTGATGTGCGTTCAGAGATGGTATTCTGCATACATTGGGTGTAACGAGGGGTTATTGGAGTTACTGTTGCCTCTCTATCATCTCCAACCAGTCTGCCCATTCTCCTCTGACCTCAACAAGGCATTTTCCTCCACACAACTGCCACTCACTCATTTTCGGACCATTCTCTGTAAACCGTAGAGATGGTTGCGCATGAAAATATAAACAACTGCCGCTCACTGGATATTTTCTCATTATCGGACCATTCTCTGGATTTTCACGCGCAACCATCTCGGGTTTACAGAGAATAGTCCAATAATGAGAAAACATCCAGTGAGCTGCAGTTGTTTGGATTTTCACACGCAACCATCTCTAGGGTTTACAAACAACTGCCGCTCACTGGATGTTTTCTCATTATCGGACCATTCTCTGTAAACCCTAGAGATGGTTGCGCGTGAAAATCCAAACAACTGCCACTCACTGGATATTTTCTCATTTTTGGACCATTCTCTGTAAACCCTAGAGATGGTTGCACGTGAAAATCCAAACAATTGCCGCTCGCTGGATATTTTTTCATTTTGGGACCATTCTCTGTAAACCCTAGAGATGGTTGCGCGTGAAAATCCAAACAACTGCCACTGATTGGTCCAAAAATGATAAAATATCCAGTGAGTGGCAGTTGTTTGGATTTTCACACGCAACCATCTCTAGGGTTTACAGAGAATGGTCCAAAAATGAGAAAATATCCATTCTCTGTAAACCCTAGAGATGGTTGTGCATGAAAATCCAAACAACTGCCACTCCTCACTATATATTTTCTCATTTTCGGACCATTCTCTGTAACATTAGAGATGGTTGTGCATGAAAATCCAAACAACTGCCGCTCACTGGATATTTTCTCATTTTCGGACCATTCTCTGGATTTTCATGTGCAACCATCTCTAGGGTTTACAGAGAATGGTCCGAAAATGAGAAAATATACAGTGAGTGGCAGTTGTTTGGATTTTCATGCACAACCATCTCTAGGCTTTACAGAGAATGGATATTTTTTTCATTTTTGGACCATTCTCTGTAAACCCTAGAGATGGTTTCACGTGAAAATCCAAACAACTGCCACTCACTGGATATTTTCTCATTTTTGGACCAATCCGTGGCAGTTGTTTGGATTTTCACGCGCAACCATCTCTAGGGTTTAGAGGGAATGGTCCGAAAATGAGAAAATATACAGTGAGTGGCAGTTGTTTGGATTTTCACGCGCAACCATCTCTAGGGTTTACAGAGAATGGTCCGAAAATGAGAAAATATCCAGTGAGCAGCAGTTGTTTGGATTTTCACGCGCAACCATCTCTAGGGTTTACAGAGAATGGTCCGAAAATGAGAAAATATCCATTCTCTGTAAAGCCTAGAGATGGTTGTGCATGAAAATCCAAACAACTGCCACTCACTGGATATTTTCTCATTTTTGGACCATTCTCTGGATTTTCATGCACAACCATCTCTAGGGTTTACTGCCACTCACTGGATATTTTCTCATTTTCGGACCATTCTCTCTAAACCCTAGAGATGGTTGTGCATGAAAATCCAAACAACTGCCACTCACTGTATATTTTCTCATTTTCGGACCATTCTCTGTAACATTAGAGATGGTTGCGCGTGAAAATCCAAACAACTGCCACTCACTGTATATTTTCTCATTTTCGGACCATTCTCTGTAACATTAGAGATGGTTGCGCGTGAAAATCCAAACAACTGCCACTCACTGTATATTTTCTCATTTTCGGACCATTCTCTGTAACATTAGAGATGGTTGCGCGTGAAAATCCAAACAACTGCAGCTCACTGGATATTTTCTCATTTTCGGACCATTCTCTCTAAACCCTAGAGATGGTTGCGCGTGAAAATCCAAACAACTGCCACTGATTGGTCCAAAAATGATAAAATATCCAGTGAGTGGCAGTTGTTTGGATTTTCACGCGCAACCATCTCTAGGGTTTACAGAGAATGGTCCAAAAATGAGAAAATATCCATTCTCTGTAAACCCTAGAGATGGTTGTGCATGAAAATCCAAACAACTGCCACTCCTCACTATATATTTTCTCATTTTCGGACCATTCTCTGTAACATTAGAGATGGTTGTGCATGAAAATCCAAACAACTGCCGCTCACTGGATATTTTCTCATTTTTGGACCAATCCGTGGCAGTTGTTTGGATTTTCACGCGCAACCATCTCTAGGGTTTAGAGGGAATGGTCCGAAAATGAGAAAATATACAGTGAGTGGCAGTTGTTTGGATTTTCATGTGCAACCATCTCTAGGGTTTACAGAGAATGGTCCGAAAATGAGAAAATATCCATTCTCTGTAAAGCCTAGAGATGGTTGTGCATGAAAATCCAAACAACTGCCACTCACTGGATATTTTCTCATTTTTGGACCATTCTCTGGATTTTCATGCACAACCATCTCTAGGGTTTACTGCCACTCACTGGATGTTTTCTCATTTTCGGACCATTCTCTCTAAACCCTAGAGATGGTTGCGCGTGAAAATCCAAACAAATGCCACTCACTGGATATTTTCTCATTTTCGGACCATTCTCTCTAAACCCTAGAGATGGTTGCGCGTGAAAATCCAAACAACTCCAGCTCACTGGATATTTTCTCATTTTCGGACCATTCTCTGTAACATTAGAGACGGTTGCGCGTGAAAATCCAAACAACTGCCGCTCACTGAATATTTTCTCATTTTCGGACCATTCTCTGTAACATTAGAGATGGTTCTGCATGAAAATCCAAACAACTGCAGCTCACTGGATATTTTTTCATTTTCGGACCATTCTCTGTAACATTAGAGATGGTTGCGCGTGAAAATCTCAGATCAGCAGTTTTTGAAATACTCAGACCAGCCCGCCTGGCCCCAACAACCACGCCACGTTCAAAGTCACCTAAATCCCCTTTCTTCCCCAATTTGACCCTCGGTTTGAACTTCAGCAAGTTGCCTTCACCACGTCTAGATGCCTACAGGCCTCGAGTTGCTCCCGCGCGATTGGCCGATTAGCAGTTTCTGTTGCCGAGCCATTGAACCAGGTGGACCTAATAAAGACCCAGCGCGTGTGTATGAAGAGTTGATGAACCGACGTGATGGTTTTCCGCGTTGCATGGAGTCGCTCTTCAGGTTCCAGAGCTCCGTAATTGGTTAGGCATGGCATGATACAACGTTCTCCTTGACCTCGCCACACATCTCAGGCAGGACTAATCCTGAAGTTGGGAACGCCCTTTGCGTTCTGCCGAGGATTGCGACACCGGCGGTGGAGGCGGTTGCGTTGCCTCGTCTCAGGAACGTTCAGCTGACTTTGATGGCCCCGGGATATTATTCTACGAGTGGAACACCATCCAGGAGCTCTCGTTTCGTGTCGTGTGGTTGCAGCGCGTAGCCGTGACGAAACATCTGTCAGTTACGGCAAATGTAACAGACTGGATGGGGGGGCGCTCCATTGTTTCCTCCGGGGCGTCCTCTGCTCTTGGTGGGCGCACAGGTTATTCCACTGGGGGGGTGCGGGATTGGCTGATCGCCAGTCCTTCCCGCCCCCACCCTGGGTATTCTGTACTTAAAAGGACACCGGGGGGTGGGCAGGAAGGGGCTAAAGTGGGAAGTAAAAGGTATTCAAAAAAATGCTGAACCCACCCCCTTACTTTTTTACACGCTCTGGTGTGGTCATGTGATCCAGCAACATGTGTAAGGAGGCGCTCCGCAGCAACTTGCCGTTCCCAGGGTCATGGCGTCACCCACATTCTTCTCCCCTGGATCATGTGACTGCAGGGGAGCAGGTTTAATACTGGCATGTCCACAGTTTTGTTTTTAATACAGGGTACGCAGGATGGGGGAGGTGAGGGTGGGATGGGGGGGGGGGGGAGGTGAGGGTGGGATGGGGGGGGGTGAGGGTGGGATGGGGGGGGGTGAGGGTGGGATGGCGGGGGGGGGGGGGTTTGGGGGGCAGGTCAGCATTTTAAGAATAATTTATAGTTAGCCTTATCTTCTTGTTTGAAGTGCTGAGCCCTGCAGAGTGTGACTTCAGCTCTCCGCACAAGTCTGATCACTGGAGGACAGGCAGGCTGTGCAGGGGGGCGTCAGCACAAGTCTGATTATTGGAGGACAGGCAGGCTGTCCAGGGGGGTGTCAGCACAAGTCTGATTATTGTAGGACAGGCAGGCCGTGTGTTGGTGGGGTAAGCACAAGTCTGATTATTGGAGGACAGGCAGGTTGTGCAGGGGGGCGTCAGCACAAGTCTCATCATTGGAGGACAGGCAGGCTGTGCAGGGGGGCGTCAGCACAAGTCTGATCACTGGAGGACAGGCAGGCTGTGCAGGGGGGCGTCAGCACAAGTCTGATTATTGGAGGACAGGCAGGCTGCGTGGTGGGGGCGTGTTAGCACAAGTCTGATCATTGGAGGACAGGCAGGCTCTGCAGGGGGGTGTCAGCACAAGTCTGATCATTGGAGGACAGGCAGGCTGTGTGTTGGGGGAGTAAGCACAAGTCTGATCATTGGAGGACAGGCAGGCTGTGCAGGGGGGTGTCAGCACAAGTGTGATCATTGGAGGACAGGCAGGCTGTGCAGGGGGGTGTCAGCACAAGTGTGATCATTGGAGGACAGACAGGCTGTGCAGGGGGGCATCAGCACAAGTCTGATTATTGGAGGACAGGCAGGGGGGCATCAGCACAAGTCTGATTATTGGAGGACAGGCAGGGGGGCGTCAGCACAAGTCTGATTATTGGAGGACAGGCAGGGGGGCGTCAGCACAAGTCTGATCATTGAAGGACAGGCAGGCTTTGAATATGTCCACCCCCCCCCCCCCCCCCCCAATAGCATCAACGCATTCCCTTTTTGTTTGTCCCTCAATCTCTTCTCCTTCCTGTGTCTCTCTCCATCCCGATCCTCCAGTCGGAGCGTTCCTGGTACGTGGGAATGAGGGCCGGACATGCGCGGTGGAGGGCGCTCTCCTGACTGCACATGCGCGGTGGAGGGCGCTCTCCTGACTGCACGTGCGTGGTGGAGGGCGCTCTCCTGACTGCACATGCACGGTGGAGGGCGCTCTCCTGACTCCACATGCGCGGTGGAGGGCGCTCTCCTGACTGCACGTGCGCGGTGGAGGGCGCTCTCCTGACTGCACATGCACGGTGGAGGGCGCTCTCCTGACTGCACGTGCGCGGTGGAGGGCGCTCTCCTGACTGCACGTGCGCGGTGGAGGGCGCTCTCCTGACTGCACGTGCGCGGTGGAGGGCGCTCTCCTGTGTCCACGCTTGGACTGCACCCTCTTACAGAGGTAATAATTCGGGGGGTTTCCTTCCAGACACGTAGAAGACACTCGCCGGCCTTAGTTGCGCTGTCCGCGATCTTCTTTTGTCCATTAACGCTTTAGTAACGGTCTTCCTGGGAACGATAAATAAGAAGTGACCGAGGAGCCGAATCCCGTTCCGGCAGGAAATGGCGCTCCAGCCCGTCTCTTACTATTTATCCTTCCCCACAAGACTTAGCACAGCCTTGTGTCAATATTTGAGTCTCCGTGTGATGTCATCCAATGTCTGCAGAGCAGGAGTCCTCTATCATGTAGGCCGGGGCAGGAGACCTAGTCAAAGGAGTCCCCAACCTCCGCATTCAGCTTGGGTGGGACTACAAGTCCCAGGAGGCATTGCAAGACTTGACAGCCATAGGCATGATGGCATGGAAGAGGCCAGGGACATTAGCAGGTGGACCCTTCCAGCCGGGGGGACAGATGGACCCTTCCAGCCGGGGGGACAGATGGACCCTTCCAGCCGGGGGGACAGATGGACCCTTCCAGCCGGGGGGACAGGTGGACCCTTTCATGCCGGGGGGGGACAGGTGGACCCTTTCATGCCGGGGGGACAGGTGGACCCTTTCATGCCGGGGGGACAGGTGGACCCTTTCATGCCGGGGGGACAGATGGACCCTTCCAGCCGGGGGGACAGGTGGACCCTTTCATGCCGGGGGGGGACAGGTGGACCCTTTCATGCCGGGGGGACAGGTGGACCTCACACAACAATAATCTGTGGTGAGCTCAGGAACAGCCATTGTCCTGACAAGAGAATCTGGTCACAGGAATGGCGGACGACCGCTCAGCATGGAGTTCATGTGGAACTGACCCTTGAATCAGCCTGCAGCCATGTTAGAGGCTGATTGCTGCCATGTTGGTTCCTGGCAGTTCTCTGACTACTGCCATGCTGGATCCAGACAGCACCCTTACTGCTGCCATACTGGATCCTGGTGCTTCCCTTTCTGTTGCCATACTGGATCCTGGCGGTCCCCTGACTACTTCCATGTTGGATGCTGGCAGTTCCCTGTCTGCGGCCGTGTTGGATCCCGACCGTCCCCCGGCTGCGGCCGTGTTGGATCCAACTATTGTACTCCGACATCTGCTGCACCTTCTATTGTCTGAATACCTGAAGAGTGACTACATCTGATAGGACTCAGTCACTGTTCAGGAGGAAATATTTCATTGGGCGCCTTTTGGTTTAGAATTCAAGTTTTGTTGAGCTAGACGGTGCCCCTCGGGCCCTCCTCCGCTCCAGTTGAGGTGTGTATGGCCGGCCCAAGACTGGGGTAGTGCTGGGTATTCCTTCACAATGTATAAACGTGCATGTCTGGCTGGAATGATTTCTCATGTTTATTGGACTCTTTACATCTGTCTATTACTAGTCTTAGATTGTGTGTTATATATATATATATATATAGTCCCACAGAGAGGAAATCTCTACCAGTCTCTTGCACAGGACCGTGTCTGTTGAATGTAAGCCCAACACCCAGCAAAGACCCCCGGGGGGGGGGGGGATGAATTCATCTCCCTCTGCAGTGTCAGGAGGGAATCAGTTGGAAGGGTGTCCGGCCCGTGTAGTCCTGCCCCTGGACATAGTCCCGTGTACAGGAACACGCACATGCTGGGCTTTTGTGTGCTGCAGGGGGTTGTGGTGCTACAAATCATCAAAGCGTGCCGGTCGGTGTGTCCCGTGCCGGTCGGTGTGTCCCGTGCCGGTCGGTGTGTCCCGTGCCGGTCGCTGTGTCCCGTGCCGGTCGCTGTGTCCCGTGCCGGTCGCTGTGTCCCGTGCCGGTCGCCGTGTCCCGTGCCGGTCGCCGTGTCCCGTGCCGGTCGCCGTGTCCCGTGCCGGTCGCCGTGTCCCGTGCCGGTCGCCGTGTCCCGTGCCGGTCGCCGTGTCCCGTGCCGGTCGGGGTGTCCCGTGCCGGTAGCCTTGTGGTGTGCTGGTCGCTGTGTCCCGTGCCGGTTGGGGTGTCCCGTGCCGGTCGCTGTGTCCCGTGCCGGTCGGTGTGTCCCGTGCCGGTCGGGGTGTCCCGTGCCGGTCGGGGTGTCCCGTGCCGGTCGGGGTGTCCCGTGCCGGTCGGGGTGTCCTGTGCCATCGGGGTGTCCTGTCCCTTTCCTCGGCTGTCATTTTCCTCTGCACAGCCCGGCTTCTGATGGAGAGATCTGCAGCAAATCATGGTCTCCTAGTTGTCGGCGTCCTCTGTGCTGCCCGGAGTACAAGCAGATCTTCGAGTGATCTGATGAATATTCGCACATCGCAGCAGGACAGCGGATGGTCAGCAACAAGTGTCTGTACTCACAACAACGCCCCGCAACGGTCCTAATTGTCCCGGCATGTTCTCCGGGTTCGGCCTCCTCGGCTCCGGCTCTTGCTTCTTATGTCTGGCAGTGTGGAACCGCGCCGCGTCTGAGTGCCCCAAACCGAAAAACGTGTTTCATTCATTTTTAGTATTCACAGCAAACTCCATCCATCCTTCCATGTCTTCATTCATCCTTCCATGTCTTCATCCATCCTTCCATGTCTTCATCCATCCTTCCATGTCTTCATCCATCCTTCCATGTCTTCATCCATCCTTCCATGTCTTCATCCATCCTTCCATGTCTTCATTCATCCTTCCATGTCTTCATCCATCCTTCCATGTCTTCATCCATCCTTCCATGTCTTCATCCATCCTTCCATGTCTTCATTCATCCTTCCATGTCTTCATTCATCCTTCCATGTCTTCATCCATCCTTCCATGTCTTCATCCATCCTTCCATGTCTTCATCCATCCTTCCATGTCTTCATTCATCCTTCCATGTCTTCATCCATCCTTCCATGTCTTCATCCATCCTTCCATGTCTTCATCCATCCTTCCATGTCTTCATCCATCCTTCCATGTCTTCATCCATCCTTCCATGTCTTCATTCATCCTTCCATGTCTTCATCCATCCTTCCATGTCTTCATCCATCCTTCCATGTCTTCATCCATCCTTCCATGTCTTCATCCATCCTTCCATGTCTTCATCCATCCTTCCATGTCTTCATCCATCCTTCCATGTCTTCATCCATCCTTCCATGTCTTCATCCATCCATCCATGTCTTCATCCATCCCTGTCTTCATCCATCCATCCCTGTCTCCATCCATCCCTGTCTTCATCCATCCCTGTCTTCATCCATCCATCCATCCCTGTCTTCATCCATCCATCCATCCCTGTCTTCATCCATCCATCCCTGTCTTCATCCATCCATCCCTGTCTTCATCCATCCATCCCTGTCTTCATCCATCCATCCATCCCTGTCTTCATCCATCCATCCATCCATGTCTTCATCCATCCATCCATCCATGTCTTCATCCATCCTTCCATCCATCCTTGTCTTCATCCATCCTTCCATCCATGTCTTCATCCATCCTTCCATGTCTTCATCCATCCATCCATCCTTGTCTCCATCTTACCATCCTTCCCTGTCTCCATCCGTCCCTGTTTCCATGTCTCCATCCATCCTTCCATGTCTCCATCCATCTTTCTCTCCCTGTCTCCATTCATCCATCCATCCTTCCATGTCTCCATTCATCCATCCATCCTTCCATCCATCCATCCTTCCATGTCTCCATCCATCCTGTATTTTTTATACTACTAATGGCGGTGTTCAGTGACTTACAGTGGGATTGTGATAGTGCGGAGGGCAATCTGACACTAACTGATGCTGCGGGGGAAACTAACTGCCACGGACATCACTAGTGACACTAATACAGTGATCAGTGATGATACTATTCACTAAAAAGCCCGGTGAGGCGTGTCCAGGTGTTGTCGGCCATATTGCATCCGGGCTTTTTTGTGGCATTGTCACATCAAAGGTTTCTTTCTTGGAACTCCACCATGCAGCTCATTTTTGTTCCAGTATCGTCGTATTGCGCTCCTTGGAACAACCTCTCCGTCTTTGTCCAGAGGAGCCTGGATTTCTCCTGAGGTGACCTGTGGGGGGTGTTCTTTGTATCCCGAACAATTCTTCTGGCAGTCCTGGCTGCAATCCTTCTCGGTCTGCCCACCCTTGGCTCGGTATCAAGAGTTCCCCGAATCGTCCACTTCCTAGTAAGTGAGCGAACAGCCCCGACCGCCATATTCAAGGCTTTGGATATCTTTTTATATCCTTTTCCATCTTTGTAAAGTTCCATTACCTTGTTACGCAGGTCTTTTGACAGTTCTTTTCTGCTCCCCATGGCTCAGTGTATAGCCTGCCGCGTGCTGAGAGCTAACAAACTCGCTGATTGGGCAATTAACCCTTTAATTGCCATTGTACCCCCTGTGTGTCTGTGCCAAGGATGAACATTCCGGGGGGGGGGGGGTCGAATTTTGTCAGATCGTCACCATTTCTGCCAGAGGAAATCTGCACATTTCCAGCAATAGATCACTGGTAGTGCGGATGGATGGATGGATGGATGTCTGAGCAGAACGCGCCGCCCTGCGTCGGTGTCATTCCATTGCGGCGCAGCTTTTCCCGGGTCATCAGTTCACACATTCATGTCGATGGAATTTGACGTTGTTGGTTTACGGGAACAATGGGTCGGGTTTCCTCCGTCGCCTCACTTCCGGGGTGCAGCCCAGCCCCCGGCATTTCCAGCATCTCAGTCACTAAAACAACAAGCTGCTCCCAGTCCTCCGACGAGTCAAGTCTGGGCAGAAATGGAGCTGCTGGCTGGAGGAAAGTCGCCTCTCCCTGAACCCTCCGAAATGTACAAATCTCCTCCTGCCTGATTGGAGGACAGTATTCAGGATCCAGCCCCATTCTGTGTGTGTGGGGGGGGGGAGGGGGGGTGATCTTCATCAGCAAATAGTAAGAATACCTTCCAGCCCTTCCATTGCTAGACTCCTCCCTTCCATTGCTAGACTCCTCCCTTCCATTGCTAGACTCCTCCCTTCCATTGCTAGACTCCTCCCTTCCTCTTATGTCACTGAGCAATCCTTGAAGCAGACCCCGACCCACCCACTTACCTCCTAAAAATGGACTACCCCCTGAAGGCGGACCCCCCCACAACCCCTTGAAAGTGGACCCCCCTCCACCCCCTGAGGAGCACTATGCCTCCCACTGACACCAATGATGGAGCACTATTCCTCCCACTGATACCAATGATGGGGCGCTATTCCTCCCACTGACACCAATGATGGGGCGCTATTCCTCCCACTGACACCAATGATGGGGCGCTATTCCTCCCACTGACACCAATGATGGGGCGCTATTCCTCCCACTGACACCAATGATGGGGCGCTATTCCTCCCACTGACACCAATGATGGGGCGCTATTCCTCCACTGACACCAATGATGGGGCGCTATTCCTCCACTGACACCAATGATGGGGCGCTATTCCCCCCACTGACACCAATGATGGGGCGCTATTCCCCCCACTGACACCAATGATGGGGCGCTATTCCTCCCACTGACACCAATGATGGGGCGCTATTCCTCCCACTGACACCAATGATGGGGCGCTATTCCTCCCACTGACACCAATGATGGGGCGCTATTCCTCCCACTGACACCAACGATGGGGCGCTATTCCTCCCACTGACACCAACGATGGGGCGCTATTCCTCCCACTGACACCAACGATGGGGCGCTATTCCTCCCACTGACACCAACGATGGGGCGCTATTCCTCCCACTGACACCAACGATGGGGCGCTATTCCTCCCACTGACACCAACGATGGGACACTATTCCCCCCACTGACACCAACGATGGGACACTATTCCCCCCACTGACACCAACGATGGGGCACTATTCCTCCCACTGACACCAACGATGGGGCACTATTCCTCCCACTGACACCAACGATGGGGCACTATTCCCCCCACTGACACCAACGATGGGGCACTATTCCCCCCACTGACACCAACGATGGGGCACTATTCCCCCCACTGACACCAACGATGGGGCACTATTCCCCCCACTGACACCAACGATGGGGCACTATTCCCCCCACTGACACCAACGATGGGGCACTATTCCCCCCACTGACACCAACGATGGGGCACTATTCCCCCCACTGACACCAACGATGGGGCACTATTCCCCCCACTGACACCAACGATGGGGCACTATTCCCCCCACTGACACCAACGATGGGGCACTATTCCCCCCACTGACACCAACGATGGGGCACTATTCCCCCCACTGACACCAACGATGGGGCACTATTCCCCCCACTGACACCAACGATGGGGCACTATTCCCCCCACTGACACCAACGATGGGGCACTATTCCCCCCACTGACACCAACGATGGGGCACTATTCCCCCCACTGACACCAACGATGGGGCACTATTCCCCCCACTGACACCAACGATGGGGCACTATTCCCCCCACTGACACCAACGATGGGGCACTATTCCCCCCACTGACACCAACGATGGGGCACTATTCCCCCCACTGACACCAACGATGGGGCACTATTCCCCCCACTGACACCAACGATGGGGCACTATTCCCCCCACTGACACCAACGATGGGGCACTATTCCCCCCACTGACACCAACGATGGGGCACTATTCCCCCCACTGACACCAACGATGGGGCACTATTCCCCCCACTGACACCAACGATGGGGCACTATTCCCCCCACTGACACCAACGATGGGGCACTATTCCCCCCACTGACACCAACGATGGGGCACTATTCCCCCCACTGACACCAGCGATGGGGCACTATTCCCCCCACTGACACCAGCGATGGGGCACTATTCCTCCCACTGACACCAGCGATGGGGCACTATTCCTCCCACTGACACCAATGATGAGGCACTATTCCTCCCACTGACACCAATGATGTTGTTCTCCTTCCCTGTCCCATAGAACTATCATTGTGTACTGAAGTCGCCATGTTGTTTCCATGTCTTGCAGATGGCGCCCATCATACACGGCTTCAGCCCCGAAGACTTGTCCTACCTGGAGGAGGAGAGCCGGCACCTGCGGAGGGCGAGGAGGAACAAGGGCAGCGAAGGCTCTGAGAGTAAGTGTGCTCTGAGGGTCCCGCAGTCACTATGGGGGGACATGGCGGCTTCTGTCTTCATATATGGAGGGAGATGTGTACTAGTAATGTCTGGGGGCCGCTCTGATGGGTGATCTGCGGGGTACTAGTAATGTCTGGGGTCTGCTCTGATAAGTGATCTGCGGGGGTACTAGTAATGTCTGGGGGCCGCTCTGATGGGTGATCTGCGGGGGTACTAGTAATGTCTGGGGTCTGCTCTGATGGGTGATCTGCGGGGGTACTAGTAATGTCTGGGGGCCGCTCTGATGGGTGATCTGCGGGGGTACTAGTAATGTCTGGGGTCTGCTCTGATGGGTGATCTGCGGGGGTACTAGTAATGTCTGGGGGCTGCTCTGATGGGTGATCTGCGGGGGTACTAGTAATGTCTGGGGTCTGCTCTGATGGGTGATCTGCGGGGGTACTAGTAATGTCTGGGGGCTGCTCTGATGGGTGATCTGCGGGGGTACTAGTAATGTCTGGGGGCTGCTCTGATGGGTGATCTGCGGGGGTACTAGTAATGTCTGGGGTCTGCTCTGATGGGTGATCTGCGGGGGTACTAGTAATGTCTGGGGTCTGCTCTGAGGGGTGATCTGCGGGGGTACTAGTAATGTCTGGGGGCTGCTCTGATGGGTGATCTGCGGGGGTACTAGTAATGTCTGGGGGCTGCTCTGATGGGTGATCTGCGGGGGTACTAGTAATGTCTGGGGTCTGCTCTGAGGGGTGATCTGCGGGGGTACTAGTAATGTCTGGGGGGTGATCTGCGGGGGTACTAGTAATGTCTGGGGGGTGATCTGCGGGGGTACTAGTAATGTCTGGGGGGTGATCTGCGGGGGTACTAGTAATGTCTGGGGGCTGCTCTGATGGGTGATCTGCGGGGGTACTAGTAATGTCTGGGGGCTGCTCTGATGGGTGATCTGCGGGGGTACTAGTAATGTCTGGGGTCTGCTCTGAGGGGTGATCTGCAGGGGTACTAGTAATGTCTGGGGGCCGCTCTGAGGGGTGATCTGCAGGTGTACTAGTAATGTCTGGGGGCCGCTCTGATGGGTAATCTGCAGGTGTACTAGTAATGTCTGGGGGCCGCTCTGATGGGTAATCTGCGGGGCTACTAGTAATGTCTGGGGGCCGCTCTGATGGGTAATCTGCGGGGCTACTAGTAATGTCTGGGGGCCGCTCTGATGGGTGATCTGCGGGGCTACTAGTAATGTCTGGGGTCTGCTCTGATGGGTGATCTGCGGGGGTACTAGTAATGTCTGGGGGCCGCTCTGATGGGTGATCTGCGGGGCTACTAGTAATGTCTGGGGTCTGTTCTGATGGGTGATCTGCGGGGGTACTAGTAATGTCTGGGGGCCGCTCTGATGGGTGATCTGCGGGGCTACTAGTAATGTCTGGGGGCCGCTCTGATGGGTGATCTGCGGGGGTACTAGTAATGTCTGGGGTCTGCTCTGAGAGGTGATCTGCGGGGGTACTAGTAATGTCTGGGGTCTGTTCTGATGGGTGATCTGCGGGGGTACTAGTAATGTCTGGGGGGGGGCTACTCTGATGGGTGATCTTTGGGGGTACTAGTAATGTCTGGGGGTCTGCTCTGAGAGGTGATCTGCAGGGGTACTAGTAATGTCTGGGGTCTGCTCTGAGAGGTGATCTGCGGGGGTACTAGTAATGTCTGGGGTCTGCTCTGATGGGTGATCTGCAGGGGTACTAGTAATGCCTGGGGTCTGCTCTGATAGGTGATCTGCGGGTGTACTAGTAATGTCTGGGGTCTGCTCTGATGGGTGATCTGCGGGGGTACTAGTAATGTCTGGGGTCTGCTCTGATGGGTGATCTGCGGGGGTGCTAGTAATGTCTGGGGTCTGCTTTGATGGGTGATCTGCGGGGGTGCTAGTAATGTCTGGGGTTTGCTCTGATGGGTGATCTGCGGGGGTACTAGTAATGTCTGGGGTTTGCTCTGATGGGTGATCTGCGGGGGTACTAGTAATGCCTGGGGTCTGCTCTGATGGGTGATCTGCAGGGGTGCTAGTAATGTCTGGGGGCTGCTCTGATAGGTGATCTGCGGGGGTACTAGTAATGTCTGGGGGCCGCTCTGATGGGTGATCTGCGGGGGTACTAGTAATGTCTGGGGGCCGCTCTGATGGGTGATCTGCGGGGGTACTAGTAATGTCTGGGGGCCGCTCTGATGGGTGATCTGCGGGGGTACTAGTAATGTCTGGGGGCCGCTCTGATGGGTGATCTGCGGGGGTACTAGTAATGTCTGGGGTCTGCTCTTATGGGTGATCCGCGGGGGTACTAGTAATGTCTGGGGGGTCTGCTCTTATAGGTGATCTGCGGGGGTACTAGTAATGTCTGGGGGCCGCTCTGATGGGTAATCTGCGGGGGTACTAGTAATGTCTGGGGTTTGCTCTGATGGTTATCTGCGGGGGTACTAGTAATGTCTGGGGTCTGTTCTGATGGGTGATCTGCGGGGGTACTAGTAATGTCTGGGGTTTGCTCTGATGGTTATCTGCGGGGGTACTAGTAATGTCTGATGGGTGATCTGCGGGGGTACTAGTAATGTCTGGGGGGGCTACTATGATGGGTGATCTGCGGGGGTACTAGTAATGTCTGGGGTTTGCTCTGATGGGTGATCTGCGGGGGTACTAGTAATGTCTGGGGGGGGCTACTCTGATGGGTGATCTGTGGGGGTACTAGTAATGTCTGGGGTCTGCTCTGAGAGGTGATCTGCGTGGGTACTAGTAATGTCTGGGGTTTGCTCTGATGGGTGATCTGCGGGGGTACTAGTAATGTCTGGGGTTTGCTCTGATGGGTGATCTGCGGGGGTACTAGTAATGTTTGGGGTCTGCTCTGATGGGTGATCTGCGGGGGTACTAGTAATGTCTGGGGGCTGCTCTGATGGGTGATCTGCGGGGGTACTAGTAATGTCTGGGGGCTGCTCTGATGGGTGATCTGCGGGGGTACTAGTAATGTCTGGGGTCTGCTCTGATGGGTGATCTGCGGGGGTACTAGTAATGTCTGGGGTCTGCTCTGAGGGGTGATCTGCGGGGGTACTAGTAATGTCTGGGGGGTGATCTGCGGGGGTACTAGTAATGTCTGGGGTCTGCTCTGATGGGTGATCTGCGGGGGTACTAGTAATGTCTGGGGTCTGCTCTGTTTTCGTTGCTTGCATGACCTGGGATGAGAAGCATTCCAGAAGGCGTTGTCATATATCAAGTCCTGGATTCCGTAAAGCTGAAATCCAGGCTGATCTCTGAGGACACAAATTACAAACATATAAGGGAGGAGTTTTCTATTCAGAATATTTGTATGTCTGTCCATTCTGTCCTCAGATTTGCACAGCCCTGATGTTCTTGGCACTTTCAGGTTTTGTCCCCCTCCCCCCAGTCCTTGGATTGGACAGTGAAAGAAGAAGCAGCGGATGAATGAGTTCCGTATCTCTGTCACTCTGCTTGTCTTTCTGTCAGAATATCTCTTGTTCGCACAGCAGCACGCCTAGTTGGCTTTTTGTGCTGCTTTTCTGTCTCCAAATCTGAGCTCTGCTTTATAGGCAACTGATATCCACCCTTCCCCCTCCACATCTGTATACTTACCTTCATCTGATGGACCTGCCCTCTGGTGTTTGTTTACATCCAGCGCCACAAGTCTCACTGTCTTGGCCAAGCCTGTGCATTACTTGATCCGATGGTCATGGCCTCCAGTATTGGTTTACATCCAGCTCCATGAGTCTCACTGTCCTGGACGAGCCTGCGCATTACTTGATCTGATGGTCATGGCCTCCAGTATTTGTTTACATCCAGTGTCACAAGTCTCACTATTCTGGCCAAGCCTGCGCACTACTTATCTTGATCTGATGACCATTGTCTCCATTATTTTACATCCAGCGCCACACAACTCCTGGCCAAGCCTGCACATTGCTTAGATCCAATGGTCATGGCCTCCAGTATTTGTTTACATCCAGAGCCACAAGTCTCACGGTCCTGGCCAAACCTGCGCATTACTTATCTTGATCTGATGGCTATGGCCTCTGGTATTTGTTTACATCCAGCGCCACAAGTCTCACAGTCCTGGTTAAGCCTGAGCATTACTTTGATCCAATGGCCATGGTCTCCAGTATTTGTTTACATCCAGCGTCACAAGTCTCAGTCTTGGCTAAGCCTGAGCATTTCTTCTCTTGATCTGATGCCTCCAGTATTTACACCCAGCGCCACAAGTCTCACGGTCCTGGTCAAGCCTGCGCATTACTTATCTTGATCCCATGGCCTCCAGTATTTGTTTACATCCAACGCCACGAGTCTCATGGGTCCTGGCCAAACCTGTGCATTACTAAGGTTGATCCGATGACCATGGCCTCTGGTATCTGTTTACATCAAACTGTTCTAGCCAAGCCTATGCATTACCTATCTTTATCTGATGGCCATGGCCTCCAGTATTTACACCCAGCGCCACAAGTCTCACTGTTTTGGTCGAGCCTGCGCATTCGTATCTTGGTCCAATGGCCATGGTCTCCAGTATTTGTTTACATCCAGCACCAGAAGTCTCACTATCCTGGCCAAACCTGCGCATTACTTATCCTGATCCGATGGCCATGGCCTCCAGTATTTGTTTACATCCAGTCTCACAGTCTTGGTTAAGCCTGAGCATTACTTATCTTGATCTGATGGCCTCCAGTATTTACACCCAACGCCGCAAGTCTCACGGTCCTGGTCTAGCCTGCGCATTACGTATCTTGGTCCAATGTCCATGGTCTCCAGTATTTGTTTACATCCAGCACCACAAGTCTCACTTTCCGGGCCGATCCTGCGCAATTCCTTACCTCGATCGTCCGCCCTCATCCCTCCCACACCTGTTCATCACAGCCTCGTAGACATCTATTGGATTGTCTCTCATCATATCTCCTAGAAATCCTGTGGGGCCGTAACGTGCAGTCTTGGCCAGGACAGCGAGACTTGCGGCGCTTGATGTAGACAAATACTTTATGGCTGTTGGATCGATATAAATACGTGTCTGCGGAGGAGAGGGGGGTTAACCTAGGTTGGAGAACGTAACCTGAGTACTGAGCTTCACTGACTGAGATGATTGGACGATGGGGTAATGATTGTAGACATGGAGGACTGGATGTGATATACAGGAAGACTGAATCGACCATTTGGAATTTGTGAATGAAAGTGGGCCCAAAGCGGGTAAGCCCAACATTTGGCATTTGAAAGGCTGATTGGCTTCCACATTGGCAGCTACCCAGACTTGTGGTTATCTTCATCCAATGTACCCAAAAATGTCTGGACAAGACATCCATTGATGGTAAATCATCCTTGATGAAGACGTCCTGCATGGCCCTGAAATGTTGCACCTTCACACTGTCATGTCATCATCGAATAAATGCTTGGATTGTGCTCCTGGGTGTGTTGGTGGCCACATACACCGATCAGCCAATCATCTTTATGACCACCCGCCTAATATTGAGTAGGTCTCCTGACTTGTCGAGACATGGACGCCACTAGACCTCTGAAGGTACGCTGTGGTATCTGGCACCAAGCTGTCAGTAGGAGATCCTTTAAGTCCCATGAGTTCTGAGTTGGGGCCTCCATGGATTGGACTTGTTTTTCCAGCACATCCCACAGATGCTCGATTGGATTAAAATCTGGAGAATTTGGAGGCCACGTCAACACCTCAAACTTGTTGTGTTCCTTCGGACCATTTTTGAACTGTTTTTGCAGAGTTCTGATGCTCACGTGCCTATTGTAGGCACTTTTGACTGTGGACACGGGTCAGCATGGGCACCCTGACCGATCTGCGGCTACACAGCCCCCCCCACACAGCAAACTGTGATGCCCTCTGTTCTGACACCTTTCTATCAGAACCAGCATTCACTTTTTAAAAAATTTGAGCTCTAGTAGTTCTTCTATTTGATCGGACTACACACCCCAGCCTCGCCTCCATCAATGAGCCTCCCCTCCCCGCCTCCATCAATGAGCCTTCCCTCCCCGCCTCCATCAATGAGCCTTCCCTCCCCACCTCCATCAATGAGCCTTCCCTCCCCACCTGCATCAATGAACCTTCCCTCCCCACCTCCATTAAAGAGCCTTCTTCTCCCCACCTGCATCAATGAACCTTCACTCCCCACCTCCATCAATGTGCCTCCCCTCCTGACCTCCATCAATTAACTTTCTCTCCCCACCTCTGTCAATGAGCCCTCCCCACCTCTGTCAATGAGCCCTCCCCACCTCTGTCAATGAGCCCTCCCCACCTCTGTCAATGAGCCCTTCCCACCTCCCTCAATGAGCCCTCCCCCTCCACCTCCCTCAATGAGCCCTCCCCCTCCACCTCCCTCAATGAGCCCTCCCCCTCCACCTCCCTCAATGAGCCCTCCCCCTCCACCTCCCTCAATGAGCCCTCCCCCTCCACCTCCGTCAATGAGCCCTCCCCCTCCACCTCCGTCAATGAGCCCTCCCCCTCCACCTCCGTCAATGAGCCTTCCCCCTCCACCTCCGTCAATGAGCCTTCCCCCTCCACCTCCGTCAATGAGCTTTCCCCCTCCACCTCCGTCAATGAGCTTTCCCCCTCCACCTCCGTCAATGAGCTTTCTCCCTCCACCTCCGTCAATGAGCTTTCCCCCTCCACCTCTGTCAATCAACCTCCCCACATCACCACCATCGCCGAGCCTTCCCTCCCCACTTCCATCGCCGTGCCTTCCCTCCCCACCTCCATCGCCGAGCCTTCCCTCGCCACCTCCCTCGCCGAGCCTTTCCTCCCCACCTCCCTCGCCGAGCCTTCCCTCCCCACCTCCCTCGCCGAGCCTTCCCTCCCCACCTCCCTCGCCGAGCCTTCCCTCCCCACTTCCATCATTGAGCCTCCATCCTCCGGATCGGGCTCAGCTAAGTATAGGGGGGGGAGGATCCTGCAGCACAGAAGGTGTCTATCAATGGTAGTGACTTTATTCCCAGGTTGCCTCTCGGTGACGCTGGTCTGCTGTGCGGAGCGCAGAGCGGTGGAAGGATCCCGTTTAGGAAGGTCGGTTGTCAGGCATGTGCAGGCCTTGGCAGGACTTCCAATGACGGGATTGTACAAGACATGGCGGCACACGGTATTAATCTTCCCACGTGGGGAGGGAACACTTTCTCATTGCGTTGGATGTGGCAGAGGCATGTTCCCCTCCCTCGTTGTTGCTGTTCGGATTAATGTTCCATGTGGAAATCTCTCAGATTGGAGATTTGGAGAAGCAGAAGTCAGTCTTCATCGCTGGAATCCGTGATATTATCACATGTGAGCGTGCAAATACCTGGCAGCAGCAAGGCGTGGGGACTTCTGATTGAAGCTGAACTCCAGGCATCGGCTTTTATGGCTGTCCATCCAGTCCTGAGATTTACACAGCTCTGACACACAGCACAGCCCCAGGACACCTGATTTATTTTTTTTTCTATGTGGAGCTGAACTCCAAAAGTCATTGGAAACATCTAGAAATATTCATTGGTCCTGACATTGCTTTGCTGGTCATCTTCAGGGGCCCTCCGACTCCGACATACGTCCAACGCACCACGCCTGGACCCCTCCTATAAAGCCAAAATCCCTTTTATTGTTCCAACTCTTCTCTTTGGTGGGATTTGTCTCCTACTGGTGCTTTACGGGAGCCATGTTTGCCTTCATATTACACGTGAACTGCCATACGTGTTGTGATGTGCTGGTGTATGTCTGTTTTGTGCATTGGCAATGCGGACACTATTCCTCCCGCTGACACCAATGATGGGGCGCTATTCCTCCCGCTGACACCAATGATGGGGCGCTATTCCTCCCGCTGACACCAATGATGGGGCGCTATTCCTCCCGCTGACACCAATGATGGGGCGCTATTCCTCCCGCTGACACCAATGATGGGGCGCTATTCCTCCCGCTGACACCAACGACGGGGCGCTATTCCTCCCGCTGACACCAACGACGGGGCGCTATTCCTCCCGCTGACACCAACGACGGGGCGCTATTCCTCCCGCTGACACCAACGACGGGGCGCTATTTCTCCCGCTGACACCAACGACGGGGCGCTATTTCTCCCGCTGACACCAACGACGGGGCGCTATTCCTCCCGCTGACACCAACGACGGGGCGCTATTCCTCCCGCTGACACCAACGACGGGGCGCTATTCCTCCCGCTGACACCAACGACGGGGCGCTATTCCTCCCGCTGACACCAACGACGGGGCGCTATTCCTCCCGCTGACACCAACGACGGGGCGCTATTCCTCCCGCTGACACCAACGACGGGGCGCTATTCCTCCCGCTGACACCAACGACGGGGCGCTATTCCTCCCGCTGACACCAACGACGGGGCGCTATTCCTCCCGCTGACACCAACGACGGGGCGCTATTCCTCCCGCTGACACCAACGACGGGGCGCTATTCCTCCCGCTGACACCAACGACGGGGCGCTATTCCTCCCGCTGACACCAACGACGGGGCGCTATTCCTCCCGCTGACACCAACGACGGGGCGCTATTCCTCCCGCTGACACCAACGACGGGGCGCTATTCCTCCCGCTGACACCAACGACGGGGCGCTATTCCTCCCGCTGACACCAACGACGGGGCGCTATTCCTCCCGCTGACACCAACGACGGGGCGCTATTCCTCCCGCTGACACCAACGACGGGGCGCTATTCCTCCCGCTGACACCAACGACGGGGCGCTATTCCTCCCGCTGACACCAACGACGGGGCGCTATTCCTCCCGCTGACACCAACGACGGGGCGCTATTCCTCCCGCTGACACCAACGACGGGGCGCTATTCCTCCCGCTGACACCAACGACGGGGCGCTATTCCTCCCGCTGACACCAACGACGGGGCGCTATTCCTCCCGCTGACACCAACGACGGGGCGCTATTCCTCCCGCTGACACCAACGACGGGGCGCTATTCCTCCCGCTGACACCAACGACGGGGCGCTATTCCTCCCGCTGACACCAACGACGGGGCGCTATTCCTCCCGCTGACACCAACGACGGGGCGCTATTCCTCCCGCTGACACCAACGACGGGGCGCTATTCCTCCCGCTGACACCAACGACGGGGCGCTATTCCTCCCGCTGACACCAACGACGGGGCGCTATTCCTCCCGCTGACACCAACGACGGGGCGCTATTCCTCCCGCTGACACCAACGACGGGGCGCTATTCCTCCCACATTCCCCCTCCTACTGACCACAGACGCTATATAATTTTTTTCTATTCCCACTGATGCCGGTATATTTCCTACCCACTGGCCACAAACCCCTAAAGTCTGACAGACAGTAAACTGGCCCTCTCTTTAGAAAGTTCAAAGACCCCTGCCTCGCGGGAAGACTACTCCTTACACTTGTGGTGATTTGGAAGAATTACCCCCTTACAGATGGCTAAATAGATCAGTGGTGTCACTGGGAACAGGAGCGGACTGACCATTTGGGAACTCTGGCACTGCCTGAGGGCTCTGGGTCAGTAGGGGGCCCCATGAGATGCCCCTGGTACCTTTTTCATAGGCTTTTTTGAGTTTGGGCAAGGACACAGGGGCCCCATGATCCCCTATTGCCTAGGGGCCCCATGAGATGCCTCTGGTACCTTTTTCATAGGCTTTTTTTTTGGGTGTGGGTGAGGACACAGGGGCCCCATGATCCCCTATTGCCCGGGGGCCCCATGAGTTGTCAGTCCGCTCCTGACTGGGAACCTGAGAGGAAGAAATTGCTCCATGAATCCCTAGCAACCTGTGGAGAGACTCTTGGTCTATAGGGAGGACCTCTGCTGTCTGAATAGATGGATTCCTTCATATACTTCATACACAAGGCCTGGTGTGTTTTTTGTTTTTTTTTGGGTGTGGGTGAGGACACAGGGGCCCCATGATCCCCTATTGCCTGGGGGTCCCATGAGTGGTCAGTCCACCCCTGACTGGGAACCTATCTGAGAGGCAGAAATTGCTCCATGAATCCCTAGCAACCTGTGGAGGAACCCTGGTTGAGAGACCCTTGGTCTATAGGGAGGACCTCTGTCTGAATAGATGGATTCCTTCATACACTTCATACACAAGGCCTGGTGTTTTTTTTTTTTTTTTTGGGTGTGGGTGAGGACACAGGGGCCCCATGATCCCCTATTGCCCGGGGGCCCCATGAGTTGTCCGCCCCTGACTGGGAACCTATCTGAGAGGCAGAAATTGCTCCATGAATCCCTAGCAACCTGTGGAGGAACCCCGGTTGAGAGACCCTTGGTCTATAGGGAGGACCTCTGTCTGAATAGATGGATTCCTTCATATACTTCATACACAAGGCCTGGTGTTTTTTTTTTTTTGGGTGTGGGTGAGGACACAGGGGCCCCATGATCCCCTATTGCCCGGGGGTCCCATGAGTGGTCAGTCCACCCCTGACTGGGAACCTATCTGAGAGGCAGAAATTGCTCCATGAATCCCTAGCAACCTGTGGAGGAACCCCAGTTGAGAGACCCTTGGTCTATAGGGAGGACCTCTGAATAGATGGATTCCTTCATACACTTCATACACAAGGCCTGGTGTTTTTTTTTTTTTTTTGGGTGTGGGTGAGGACACAGGGGCCCCATGATCCCCTATTGCCCGGGGGCCCCATGAGTTGTCCGCCCCTGACTGGGAACCTGAGAGGCAGAAATTGCTCCATGAATCCCTAGCAACCTGTGGAGAGACCCTTGGTCTATAGGGAGGACCTCTGTCTGAATAGATGGATTCCTTCATACACTTCATACACAAGGCCTGGTGGTTTTTTTTTTTTTGGGTGTGGGTGAGGACACAGGGGCCCCATGATCCCCTATTGCCCGGGGGTCCCATGAGTGGTCAGTCCACCCCTGACTGGGAACCTGAGAGGCAGAAATTGCTCCATGAATCCCTAGCAACCTGTGGAGGAACCCTGGTTGAGAGACCCTTGGTCTATAGGGAGGACCTCTGTCTGAATAGATGGATTCCTTCATATACTTCATACACAAGGCCTGGTGTTTTTTTTTTTTTTGGGTGTGGGTGAGGACACAGGGGCCCCATGATCCCCTATTGCCCGGGGGCCCCATGAGTTGACCACCCCTGACTGGGAACCTGAGAGGCAGAAATTGCTCCATGAATCCCTAGCAACCTGTGGAGGAACCCTGGTTGAGAGACCCTTGGTCTATAGGGAGGACCTCTGTCTGAATAGATGGATTCCTTCATACACAAGGCCTGGTGTGTTTTTTAGGCGCAGAAGCTGTGAAAACCTGGAAGATTCATTACCGCGCCGTAAAGCGCTTGTGGATCCGCAGAGCTTTCATCTCCGTATTACGTTGCATGGTCGGCCATCTCCAGATTCGGCCATAATGCGTCTTTAAGCTCTTTATCACGGAGAGGAGCATAAATCTACCTGGGAATGGCGTTCATGCGTGCGATGGCCCTCAGATGGTAGTCGGAATCGGCGGATCGTTCCTTTCGCCATAAGGATTTAGTTGAAAAAAAAAAAAAATTGACAAACTGCGAGATTTCACACCTTCCCGAAAAGGCTCACTTAGGCCTAAAACGCGAGGCCAGCCTCTCTCAAAGTGCTCCGTTTTCTTTCATCATGTCATCCGTTCCTTCAAATCCGGCTTCATCTCCGAAAAAAACGCACCTTATAAATTGGGCTTGTAAAAAGATAAAATAATCCCCACATATTGTCCTCATTTATGGTGGGGTTGGTGGGGGCTTTCTACTGCGCTTTTCCCTCCTCAAAAAAAAAAAAAAAATGCATGTAAATCCCCTTAAAATACGTGAAGGCCCAGAACAAAGAGAAGGTCAGGTTTGGTGTTTCATGGATCTCACAGCTTTCGTCTCACCCGGCTTTCCTCATCTGTAGTCGGGGGCCTGTTAGGTCCCTCGGGGGACCCGCCTGGTGACCTGTTTACGACGGCCGATTCTTAAAGCTAATCCCGAGTTTTCAGAAGGATAAAGCAATTATCGTTAATGGGGTCGCGCTTTGTGACGGCCTCCGACGTTCTTCTGGGTGCCTGGGAATCCGTGGAGGGTTTGGTTTCCTCAAGCAGGCAACGGTGTTGAAGGAGGTGGAAGGTGGAGACCAAGGTGGACTCAACTGGAGGCGCCCCGAGCCCAAGGGACGCCATGGACGTTTCTCAGCTTCCAGGCAGAAAGGGCGGTAAAAATGCAGGCAGGGCGCCGGACAAAGCACTCGGGACAAAATGTATGTGAAATGGTTTGATACAGGAATGTTATACTATGTGATTTTAGTGGATTTAGTGAATGTCACTTTTTGTCATTTTCAAATTTCCCGCCAGTTCCGTCCCCCGTACGTCCCGACGTCGCAGGGAACGGAACCCGGAAGACGGATGCCGGCATCCACCCCTCCTCCGCCCAGCACGGTGTCCACGGCAATTCTGCAATGAATCGCTGTGTTTCCTCCTTGTGAGTACAATGGACAACTAAACGCTAACGAGCCGTAATAAAGCCGGACTTGCCGCCCTCCTCCAGTCGCCAGCCGTCGCCTTCCTCCTCCAGTCGCCAGCCGTCGCCTTCCTCCTCCAGTCGCCAGCCGTCGCCTTCCTCCTCCAGTCGCCAGCCGTCGCCTTCCTCCTCCAGTCACCCTTCACCTCCAGTCACCCTCCATCGCTTTCCTCCAGTCGCCCGCCATCACCCTCTTCCTCCAGTCGCCCTCCGTCGCTTTCCTCCTCCAGTTGCCCTTCTCCTCCAGTCGCCCGCCGTCGCTTTCCTCCTCCAGTCGCCCGCCGTCGCCTTCCTCCTCCAGTCGCCCGCCGTCGCCTTCCTCCTCCAGTCGCCAGCCGTCGCCTTCCTCCTCCAGTCGCCAGCCGTCGCCTTCCTCCTCCAGTCGCCAGCCGTCACCTTCCTCCTCCAGTCACCTGCCGCCACCCTCCAGTCACCCTTCACCTCCAGTCACCCTCCATCGCTTTCCTCCAGTCGCCCGCCATCACCCTCTTCCTCCAGTCGCCCTCCGTCGCTTTCCTCCTCCAGTTGCCCTTCTCCTCCAGTCGCCCGCCGTCGCCTTCCTCCTCCAGTCGCCCGCCGTCGCCTTCCTCCTCCAGTCGCCCGCCGTCGCCTTCCTCCTCCAGTCGCCCGCCGTCGCCTTCCTCCTCCAGTCACCTGCCGCCACCCTCCAGTCACCCTTCACCTCTTTCCTCCAGTCGCCCACCATCACCCTCTTCCTCCAGTCGCCCTCCGTCGCTTTCCTCCTCCAGTTGCCCTTCTCCTCCAGTCGCCCGCCGTCGCCTTCCTCCTCCAGTCGCCCGCCGTCGCCTTCCTCCTCCAGTCGCCCGCCGTCGCCTTCCTCCTCCAGTCGCCCGCCGTCGCCTTCCTCCTCCAGTCGCCCGCCGTCGCCTTCCTCCTCCAGTCGCCCGCCGTCGCCTTCCTCCTCCAGTCACCTGCCGCCACCCTCCAGTCACCCTTCACCTCTTTCCTCCAGTCGCCCACCATCACCCTCTTCCTCCAGTCTCCCGCCGTCGCCTTCCTCCTCCAGTCTCCCGCCGTCGCCTTCCTCCTCCAGTCTCCCGCCGTCGCCTTCCTCCTCCAGTCTCCCGCCGTCGCCTTCCTCCTCCAGTCGCCCGCCGTCGCCTTCCTCCTCCAGTCGCCCGCCGTCACCCTCCTCCTCCAGTTGCCCTTCTCCTCCAGTCGCCCGCCGTCGCCTTCCTCCTCCAGTCGCCCGCCGTCGCCTTCCTCCTCCAGTCGCCCGCCGTCGCCTTCCTCCTCCAGTCGCCCGCCGTCGCCTTCCTCCTCCAGTCGCCCGCCGTCGCCTTCCTCCTCCAGTCGCCCGCCGTCGCCTTCCTCCTCCAGTCACCTGCCGCCACCCTCCAGTCACCCTTCACCTCTTTCCTCCAGTCGCCCACCATCACCCTCTTCCTCCAGTCACCCTCCGTCGCTTTCCTCCTCCAGTCTCCCGCCGTCGCCTTCCTCCTCCAGTCTCCCGCCGTCGCCTTCCTCCTCCAGTCTCCCGCCGTCGCCTTCCTCCTCCAGTCGCCCGCCGTCGCCTTCCTCCTCCAGTCGCCCGCCGTCGCCTTCCTCCTCCAGTCGCCCGCCGTCGCCTTCCTCCTCCAGTCGCCCGCCGTCGCCTTCCTCCTCCAGTCGCCCGCCGTCGCCTTCCTCCTCCAGTCGCCCTCCGTCGCCTTCCTCCTCCAGTCGCCCGCCGTCGCCTTCCTCCTCCAGTCGCCCGCCGTCGCCCTCCTCCTCCAGTCGCCCGCCGTCGCCCTCCTCCTCCAGTCGCCCGCCGTCGCCCTCCTCCTCCAGTCGCCCGCCGTCACCCTCCTCCTCCAGTTGCCCTTCTCCTCCAGTCGCCCGCCGTCGCCTTCCTCCTCCAGTCGCCCGCCGTCGCCTTCCTCCTCCAGTCGCCCGCCGTCGCCTTCCTCCTCCAGTCGCCCGCCGTCGCCTTCCTCCTCCAGTCGCCCGCCGTCGCCTTCCTCCAGTCGCCCTCCTCCAGTCACCTGCCGCCACCCTCCTGTCACCCTTCACCTCTTTCCTCCAGTCGCCCGCCATCACCCTCTTCCTCCAGTCGCCCGCCGTCGCCTTCCTCCTCCAGTCGCCCGCCGTCGCCTTCCTCCTCCAGTCGCCCGCCGTCGCCTTCCTCCTCCAGTCGCCCGCCGTCGCCTTCCTCCTCCAGTCGCCCGCCGTCGCCTTCCTCCTCCAGTCGCCCGCCGTCGCCTTCCTCCTCCAGTCTCCCGCCGTCGCCTTCCTCCTCCAGTCGCCCGCCGTCGCCCGCCGTCGCCCTCCTCCTCCAGTCGCCCGCCGTCGCCCTCCTCCTCCAGTCGCCCGCCGTCGCCCTCCTCCTCCAGTTGCCCTTCTCCTCCAGTCGCCCGCCGTCGCTTTCCTCCTCCAGTCGCCCGCCGTCGCCTTCCTCCAGTCGCCCTCCTCCAGTCGCCCGCCATTGCCCTCTTCCTCCAGTCACCCGCCGTTTCCGTCTTTTGAAGCTAATTGGTTCCATCCGCTTCCCCCGCGTTCGCTGTGCCAAGTATTCTTCGTTCTGTTTCCAGATCCAAACATCGAATATTTCATAGGCGGCGGGCGGCTCTCGAACGTTTTTTACCTGCCAGAGAAACGCACCTTTCCTGACCGACGGGTGTGAACACATTTCATTTATTCCGGGGGTTTTGTACGGAAGGCGCTTGAAATAAATATCGCCCGCCACGGCGATTTCCTGCCTCGTGTCGACTCCTGCAGGAAGCCCCCCCCCCCCCCGGCGCAGGGGATCTCGTGCGGAGAATGTTGCGGTCATCAATCACGCCGATGGCTCCTGTTCAGCGGGAAGGTATGCCGCGCCGGCAAAAGAAAACTTTGCTGATTGCAGGTCTTGTGCCGACGAATCCATTGTGACGGCGCGCCACATTGTTGTTTCTGGAAAATGCTGCCTCCTGGGGGGGGGGGGCGATAAAAAAAAAAAGCCGAACGGTTTATTCTGCGGCCGGCGTCCGAGAGACAATGGAGTCCCTGCGCAAGGGATCGCTGCGTGACAAGTTTTGTGTTCCGTATGCAGCAAGTCTGCGATTTTCCACCTCTAATTAGTAGTTCTACAAACATTCGACCACAAAATCGTTCGATCTACGATCCCCTCCCCCACCCCTGTGATGGGGCCGCCACGCACAGCCAGGCTTTCAATGCTCAATGTCACACAATGATTCCCATCACCAAACAAGTGTTAGTGCCCGGGCAGACCGCTGCGATTTGGGACCTGAAATCGCAACTCGTGAATGTCGGCGTCTGAACACGTGCGATTGGCTGCGGCGCGATTTCTAAAGTCGTTCTTGTGTGACTTTTTCTGCCATTTTGTTTCGATTTCACAGACATAGAATGGAAATCGCACCGCAAATCGCAAGAAATCTTCACAAGCAGCAATGAAGTCTTCTGAAATCGCACGCAAATGGCAAGAAATCGTTGAAAAGTCGCAATAAGTGCCGGGTCATACAGGTGCGATTTGGGAATTGAAATCGCACCTGGAATCTCATCTCGTGAATGTCGGCGCCTGAACACGTGCGATTGGCTGCGGTGCGATTTCTAAAGTCGTTCTTGCATGACTTTTTCTGCCGTTTTGTTGCGATTTCACAGACATAGAATAGAAATCGCACGCAAATCGCAAGAACTCTTCACGAGCAGCAATGAAGTCTTCAGAAATTGCACGCAAATCACAAGAAATCGTTCAAAATCTTCACAAGTCGCAATAAGTGCCGGGTCATACAGGTGCGATTTGGGAATTGAAATCGCACCTGGAATCTCATCTCGTGAATGTCGGCGCCTGAACACGTGCGATTGGCTGCGGTGCGATTTCTAAAGTCGTTCTTGCATGACTTTTTCTGCCGTTTTGTTGCGATTTCACAGACATAGAATAGAAATCGCACGCAAATCGCAAGAACTCTTCACGAGCAGCAATGAAGTCTTCAGAAATTGCACGCAAATCACAAGAAATCGTTCAAAATCTTCACAAGTCGCAATAAGTGCCGGGTCATACAGGTGCGATTTGGGAATTGAAATCGCACCTGGAATCTCATCTCGTGAATGTCGGTGTCTGAACACGTGCGATTTGTCTGCGGCTTGATTTCTAAAGTCGTTCTTGCGTGGCTTTTTCTGCTGTTTTTTTGTGATTTCACAGACACAGAATGGAAATCGCACCGCAAATCGCAAGAAATCTTCACGAGCAGCAACGAAGTCTTCTGAAATCGCACTCAAATGGCAAGAAATCGTTGAAAATCTTCACAAGTCGCAATAAGTGCCGGGTCATACAGGTGCGATTTGGGAATCGAAATCACACCTGGAATCTCATCTCGTGAATGTCGGCGTCTGAACACGTGCGATTTTGGCTGCGGCGAAAGTCGTTCTTGCGTGAATTTTTCTGCCGTTTTGTTGCGCTTTCACAGACATAGAATAAAATGGAAATCGCAAGAAATCATTGAAAATATTCACAAGTCGTCATAAATTCTTCAGAAATCGCATCTGACATTGCACGCAAATCGCAGCCGGTGTGACCAGTGATGAAATCGCACCTGAAATCGCTCTCATGAAAGTGAATGTCGGTGTCTCAACACGTGCGATTTCTAAAGTCGTTCTTGCGTGACGTTTTCTGCAGTTTTTGTTGCAATTTTACAGACGTAGAATAGAATGGAAATCGCACTGCGAATGGCAAGAAATCGTTGAAAATCTTCACACGTCACAATAAGTGCCGGTTATATTTTAGAATTGAAATCGCACCTCATTAACGTGCAATTTGCTGAGGCGCAATTTCTAAAGCTGTTCTTGCGTTACGTTTTCTGCGGTTTTGTTGCGATTTCACCTACATAGAATAGAAAAGAAATCGTTGAAAATCTTCACAAGTCGCCATAAGTCGTCCGGTCACACCGGTGCGATTTGGGAATTGAAATCGCACCTCGTGAATGTCGGTTTCTTAACGTGCGATTTTGCTGCGGCGCAATTTCTAAAGTCGTTCTTGCGTGACTTTTTCTGCAGTTTTGCGATTTTACAGACATAGTATAGAATGGAAATCGCTCTGCAAATCTCAAGAAATCGATGAAAATCTTCACAAGTCGCAATAAGTGTCCGGTCATACCGGTGCGATTTTGCTGCAGCGAGATTTCTAAAGTCCTTGCATTTTGCAGTTTTGTTACGATTTCACAGACATAGAATAGAATGGCAAGAAATCGATGAAAATATTCACAGGTCGTCAAAGTCTTCAGAAATCGCACACAAATTGCAGCCGGTATGACCAGTGATGAAATCTCATCTCATGAATGTGAATGTCGGTGTCTGAACACGTGCGATTTGCTGCGGTGCGATTTCTAAAGTCGTTCTTCCATTACTTTTTCTGCAGTTTTGTTGCGATTTTACAGAAATAGAATGGAAATCGTTCTGCAAATGGCAAGAAATCGTTGAAAATCTTCACAAGTTGCAATAAGTGCCGGGTAATACCAGTGCGATTTGGGAATTGAAGTCACACTTCATGAATGTTGGTTTCTTAACGTGCGATTTGCTGCGGCATGATTTCTAAAGTCGTCCTCGCGTGACTTTTTCTGCAGTTTTGTTGCAATTTCACAGACCTAGAATAGAATGGAAATCGTTCTGCAAATCGCAAGAAATCGTTGGTTGAAAATCTTCACAAGTCGCAATAAGTGTCCGGTCATACCGATGCGATTTTCGAATTGAAATCGTACCTCATGAATGTCCATTTCTTAACGTGCGGTTTGCTGCGGCGCCATTTCTAAAGTTGCTCTTTTTCGTAACTTTTTCTACAGTTTTGTTGCGATTCCACAGATATAGAATAGAATGGAAATCGCACTGCAAATGGCAAGAAATCGTTGAAAATCTTCACAAGTCGTCATAGTCTTCAGAAATCGCACCTGAAATCATGATGAAATCGCACACAAATCGCAGCCGGTATGACCAGTGACGAAATCGCACCAGAAATCTCATGTAATGAATTTAAATGTCGGCGTCTGAACACGTGCGATTTGCTGCGGCGCGATTTCTAAAGTCGTCCTCGCGTGACTTTTTCTGCAGTTTTGTTGCAATTTCACAGACCTAGAATAGAATGGAAATCGTTCTGCAAATCGCAAGTAATCGTTGAAAATCTTCACAAGTAGCAATAAGTGCCGGGTCATACAGGTGCGATTTGGGAATCGAAATCGCACCTGGAATCTCATCTTAGGAATGTGAATGTCGGCGTCTCAACACGTGCGATTTGCTGCAGCGTATATTCTAAAGTCGTTCTTGCGTGACCTTTTCTGCAGTTTGTTGCGATTTCACAGACATAGAATGGAAATCGCACTGCGAATGGCAAAAAAATCGTTGAAAATCTTCACAAGTCGTCAGAAATCGCACCTGAAATTGCACAGAAATCGCAGCTGATATGACTGGTGATGAAATCGCATCTAGTGAATGTCGATGTCTCAACACGTGCGGTTTGCTGTAGCGCGATTTCAGAAGTCGTTCTTGCGTGACTTTTCCTGAAGTTTTGTTGCGATTTCACAGACATAGAATGGAAATCGCTTTGCAAATCGCAAGAAATCGTTGGTTGAAAATCTTCACAAGTCGCAATAAGTGTCCGGTCATACCGATGCGATTTTCGAATTGAAATCGTACCTCATGAATGTCCATTTCTTAACGTGCGGTTTGCTGCGGCGCCATTTCTAAAGTTGCTCTTTTTCGTGACTTTTTCTACAGTTTTGTTGCGATTCCACAGATATAGAATAGAATGGAAATCGCACTGCAAATGGCAAGAAATCGTTGAAAATCTTCACAAGTCGTCATAGTCTTCAGAAATCGCACCTGAAATCATGATGAAATCGCACACAAATCGCAGCCGGTATGACCAGTGACGAAATCGCACCAGAAATCTCATGTAATGAATTTAAAAGTCGGTGTCTGAACACGTGCGATTTGCTGCGGCGCGATTTCTAAAGTCGTTCTTGCGTGACTTTTTCTGCAGTTTTGTGATTTCACAGACAAACAAATAAATTGAAATCGCTCTGCTAATCACAAGAAATCGTTGAAAGTCTTCACAAGTCGTCATAAAGTCTTCAGAAATCGCACACAAATCGCAGCTGATATGACCGGTGATGAAATCGCATCTAATGAATGTGAATGTCGGTGTCTCAACACGTGCGATTTGCTGCGGCGCGATTTATAAAGTCGTTCTTGCGTGACTTTTCCTGAAGTTTTGTTGCGATTTCACAGACATAGAATGGAAATCGCACTGCAAATGGCAAGAAATCGTTGAAAATCTTCACAAGTCGTCATAGTCTTCAGAAATCGCACCTGAAATCATGATGAAATCGCACACAAATCGCAGCCGGTATGACCAGTGACGAAATCGCACCAGAAATCTCATGTAATGAATTTAAATGTCGGCGTCTGAACACGTGCGATTTGCTGCGGCGCGATTTCTAAAGTCGTCCTCGCGTGACTTTTTCTGCAGTTTTGTTGCAATTTCACAGACCTAGAATAGAATGGAAATCGTTCTGCAAATCGCAAGTAATCGTTGAAAATCTTCACAAGTAGCAATAAGTGCCGGGTCATACAGGTGCGATTTGGGAATCGAAATCGCACCTGGAATCTCATCTTAGGAATGTGAATGTCGGCGTCTCAACACGTGCGATTTGCTGCAGCGTATATTCTAAAGTCGTTCTTGCGTGACCTTTTCTGCAGTTTGTTGCGATTTCACAGACATAGAATGGAAATCGCACTGCGAATGGCAAAAAAATCGTTGAAAATCTTCACAAGTCGTCAGAAATCGCACCTGAAATTGCACAGAAATCGCAGCTGATATGACTGGTGATGAAATCGCATCTAGTGAATGTCGATGTCTCAACACGTGCGGTTTGCTGTAGCGCGATTTCAGAAGTCGTTCTTGCGTGACTTTTCCTGAAGTTTTGTTGCGATTTCACAGACATAGAATGGAAATCGCTTTGCAAATCGCAAGAAATCGTTGGTTGAAAATCTTCACAAGTCGCAATAAGTGTCCGGTCATACCGATGCGATTTTCGAATTGAAATCGTACCTCATGAATGTCCATTTCTTAACGTGCGGTTTGCTGCGGCGCCATTTCTAAAGTTGCTCTTTTTCGTAACTTTTTCTACAGTTTTGTTGCGATTCCACAGATATAGAATAGAATGGAAATCGCACTGCAAATGGCAAGAAATCGTTGAAAATCTTCACAAGTCGTCATAGTCTTCAGAAATCGCACCTGAAATCATGATGAAATCGCACACAAATCGCAGCCGGTATGACCAGTGACGAAATCGCACCAGAAATCTCATGTAATGAATTTAAAAGTCGGCGTCTGAACACGTGCGATTTGCTGCGGCGCGATTTCTAAAGTCGTTCTTGCGTGACTTTTTCTGCAGTTTTGTGATTTCGCAGACAAACAAATAAATTGAAATCGCTCTGCTAATCACAAGAAATCGTTGAAAGTCTTCACAAGTCGTCATAAAGTCTTCAGAAATCGCACACAAATCGCAGCTGATATGACCGGTGATGAAATCGCATCTAATGAATGTGAATGTCGGTGTCTCAACACGTGCGATTTGCTGCGGCGCGATTTATAAAGTCGTTCTTGCGTGACTTTTCCTGAAGTTTTGTTGCGATTTGACAGACATAGAATAGAATGGAAATCGCTCTGCAAATCACAAGAAATCGTTGAAAATCTTCACAAGTCACCTTAGTCTTCAGAAATCTCACACAAATTGCAGCCGGTATGATCAGTGATGAAATCGCACCTGAAATCGCATCTAATGAATGTCGGTGTCTTAACGTGCAGTTTTGTAGCGATTTGACAGACATAGAATAGAAACGGCAAGAAATCATTGAAAATTTTTACAAGGCGCAATAAGTGCCTGGTCACACTGGTGCGATTTGGGAATTGAAATCGCACCTCATGAATGTCGGTGTCTTTAACACGTGCGATTGGCTGCGGTGCGATTTCTAAAGTCGTTCTTGCGTTACTTTTCCTGCAGTTTTTTGTTGCGATTTCACAGACATAGAATAGAATGGAAATGGCAAGAAATCATTGAAAGTCTTCAGAAATCGCAGCCGACGTGACCGGTGACGAAATCGCATCTAATGAATGTCGGTGTCTTAACGTGCGATTGGCTGCGGTGCGATTTCTAAAGTCGTTCTCACGTGACTTTTTCTGCCGTTTTGGCCACCGACGATCGTTCTCCATCGTAAAAAGCTACAAAATAACAAATCGCAAATATTTTATGTGCGAGTTCTGCAGATTCTGTCCTCTTCTTCCGAAGCTCCATCGTGGGCACAATACATTCTTTCACTTTGTACGGCTCAAATCGCATCCGCACCAAAAAGGTGCAAAATTTATTTTTTTTTTTTTCTTTAATCCGAACCTGATTCGCGTTGCATGGGCGTTCTCACCGATGCGATGCGATTTTTGGCAATCGCATGGCATTTTGCGATTTGTTTCGGGGTGTCATTCTTTTATTGACGCCCGCACCAGATCGCATGAACGCGATTGCGGTGCTGGAAACGCACAGAATTCGCAACCGTTTCCCCGCTCCGCAGTGCTGTGAACCCGGGCTGCAGGCTGGTAAAGCGTGGCCTATGGATAGTAACATTTGTCGCCGTTGCACCAGCGTGCGCAATTTTACAGCGTGACATGTTTGGTATCGCTTTGCTCGGCGTTGCATCACGTTTTATATTTTACAAAAAATATTGTGGGGGGGTTTTGGTTTTGTTTGCAATTTTTCTGAATTTTATTGCGAAAAAAATTTGCATTTGAAAAACCGCTGCGCAAATACCGCGTGACATAAAAAACTGCAAAACCCAGCGATGTGTTCACCAGGACCTCTGCCCTAAACATAGATCCTGTCTGGGGGTCAAAGTCATCTTCTATCAAAAATACGCAAGAGAGAATTTACCCGCTAAAACCATTCGCTGTCCTTGGGCCGTCCTGAACCATCCTGGATTTCAGCGGTTAAAAGAGGCTCGTGACATGGCATCTATTATTGGCTTCCCCTGCGCCCCCTCCCAGCAGTGACACGCCTGGTCAGCTCCCCCTGCACCCCCTCCCAGCAGTGACACGCCTGGTCAGCTCCCCCTGCACCCCCTCCCAGCAGTGACACGGCCGGTCAGCTCCCCCTGCACCCCCTCCCAGCAGTGACTCGGCCGGTCAGCTCCCCCTGCGCCCCCTCCCAGCAGTGACACGGCCGGTCAGCTCCCCCTGCACCCCCTCCCAGCAGTGACACGTCGGTCAGCTCCCCCTCCCGGCAGTGACACGGCCGGTCAGCTCCTCCTGCACCCCCTCCCGGCAGTGACTCGGCCGGTCAGCGGTCCCTGCACCCCCTTCCGGCAGTGACATGGCCGGTCAGCGGCCCCTGCACCCCCTTTCAGCAGTGACACGGCCGGTCAGCTCCCCCTGCGCCCCCTACCAGCAGCGACACAGCCGGTCAGCTCCCCCTGCGCCCCCTACCACAGACGGTCAGTTGCCTCTGCACCCCCTACCAGCAGTGACACGTCGGTCAGCTCCCCCTGCGCCCCCTCCCAGCAGTGACACGGCCGGTCAGCTCTCCCTGCACCCCCTACGAGCAGCGACTCGGCCGGTCAGCTCCCCCTGCGCCCCCTACCAGCAGTGACACGTCGGTCAGCTCCCCCTACCAGCAGTGACACGGCCGGTCAGCTCCCCCTGCGCCCCCTACCAGCAGCGACACAGCCGGTCAGCTCCCCCTACCAGCAGTGACACGGCCGGTCAGCTCCTCCTGCACCCCCTCCCGGCAGTGACTCGGCCGGTATGCGGCCCCTGCACCCCCTCCCGACAGTGACACGGCCGGTCAGCGGCCCCTGCACCCCCTTCCGGCAGTGACACGGCCGGTCAGCGGCCCCTGCACCCCCTTCCGGCAGTGACACGGCCGGTCAGCGGCCCCTGCCCCCCCTCCCGGCAGTGACACGGCCGGTCAGCGGCCCCTGCCCCCCCTCCCGGCAGTGACACGGCCGGTCAGCGGCCCCTGCACCCCCTCCCGGCAGTGACACGGCCGGTCAGCGGCCCCTGCACCCCCTCCCGGCAGTGACACGGCCGGTCAGCGGCCCCTGCACCCCCTCCCGGCAGTGACACGGCCGGTCAGCGGCCCCTGCGCCCCCTCCCGGCAGTGACTCGGCCGGTCAGCGGCCCCTGCGCCCCCTCCCGGCAGTGACACGGCCGGTCAGCGGCCCCTGCGCCCCCTCCCGGCAGTGACTCGGCCGGTCAGCGGCCCCTGCACCCCCTCCCGGCAGTGACTCGGCCGGTCAGCTCCCCCTGCAGCTCCTACCAGCAGTGACTCGGCCGGTCAGCTCCCCCTGCAGCCCCTCCCAGCAGTGACTTCTCTGCCAATAGACAGCCTTGTATACACAGAGCAGGAGGTGTGGGAGGCGGAGCCGAGTCAATGCTGGAACAGGGGAGAGCAGAGTGAGCGGCTGAATGTATGGATGACTTGAGTGCTTCCTTGGATGAATTGCTCCAGATTGCTTGCAGCTACCGAGGTCAGTTCTGGTTAGAAGAAGACACTGCTACCGGGCCCCATGCCACCCGGGTCACTTTGTCCCTTTAAAGCCCATTTATTGCCTGTACAAGATCTGTAAATACCGCCCCCCCATCCCTGTGGTATTTGGGGAGTCCGGGGTCATCCGCGCTCTTCCCTCCATTGTGTCCTTGGGCTGGAAATGCTGCGGAGTTCCCCTTTAAGGATTCCCGTGTCCTCCTCAGTTGTGTCATTTCTGAAGATTAGTGGAAGGGAAATAAAATCAAGATTGAGTGTTTTGAGGCGGAACGTTCGCGGAGTTGTCGGCCGAGCTGCGTGCCGTATTTTTAGCCGTCTATTAGAAACATGTTTGGTGCGCTCTCCCCGGCGGAGGCTCACAATGCTTTGATCCCGTCTCTTCTCTTTCAGATTCTGCTAAGAGCAAAACCTTTCTGTGACTTATTTCTGTCTCTTTGCAGATCCAAGCGCAGCCAGAAACAAGAAAAAAGGTGAGTGGATCGATCTCATGTTTATTCGGATTTATAATCTGATGTGAAATGTTTAGTAAGCCGGTCAGGGGGCTCAAACGTCCGAGGCCGGGCGGTCTGGTTCCGGAACGTCCGAGGCCGGGCGGTCTGGTTCAGGAACGTCCGAGGCCGGGCGGTCTGGTTCAGGAACGTCCGAGGCCGGGCGGTCTGGTTCCGGAGCGTCAGAGGCCGGGCGGTCTGGTTCAGGAACGTCCGAGGCCGGGCGGTCTGGTTCAGGAACGTCAGAGGCCGGGCGGTCTGGTTCAGGAGCGTCAGAGGCCGGGCGGTCTGGTTCAGGAGCGTCAGAGGCCGGGCGGTCTGGTTCAGGAGCGTCAGAGGCCGGGCGGTCTGGTTCAGGAGCGTCAGAGGCCGGGCGGTCTGGTTCAGGAGCGTCAGAGGCCGGGCGGTCTGGTTCAGGAGCGTCAGAGGCCGGGCGGTCTGGTTCAGGAACGTCAGAGGCCGGGCGGTCTGGTTCAGGAACGTCAGAGGCCGGGCGGTCTGGTTCCGGAACGTCCGAGGCCGGGCGGTCTGGTTCCGAAACGTCCGAGGTCGGGCGGTCTGGTTCCGGAACGTCCGAGGCCGGGCGGTCTGGTTCAGGAACGTCCGAGGCCGGGCGGTCTGGTTCAGGAACGTCCGAGGCCGGGCGGTCTGGTTCAGGAACGTCCGAGGCCGGGCGGTCTGGTTCAGGAGCGTCAGAGGCCGGGCGGTCTGGTTCAGGAACGTCAGAGGCCGGGCGGTCTGGTTCAGGAACGTCCGAGGCCGGGCGGTCTGGTTCAGGAACGTCCGAGGCCGGGCGGTCTGGTTCAGGAACGTCCGAGGCCGGGCGGTCTGGTTCAGGAGCGTCCGAGGCCGGGCGGTCTGGTTCAGGAGCGTCCGAGGCCGGGCGGTCTGGTTCAGGAGCGTCCGAGGCCGGGCGGTCTGGTTCAGGAGCGTCCGAGGCCGGGCGGTCTGGTTCAGGAGCGTCCGAGGCCGGGCGGTCTGGTTCAGGAGCGTCCGAGGCCGGGCGGTCTGGTTCAGGAGCGTCCGAGGCCGGGCGGTCTGGTTCAGGAGCGTCCGAGGCCGGGCGGTCTGGTTCAGGAGCGTCCGAGGCCGGGCGGTCTGGTTCAGGAGCGTCCGAGGCCGGGCGGTCTGGTTCAGGAGCGTCCGAGGCCGGGCGGTCTGGTTCAGGAGCGTCAGAGGCCGGGCGGTCTGGTTCAGGAGCGTCAGAGGCCGGGCGGTCTGGTTCAGGAGCGTCAGAGGCCGGGCGATCTGGTTCAGGAGCGTCAGAGGCCGGGCGGTCTGGTTCAGGAACGTCAGAGGCCGGGCGGTCTGGTTCAGGAACGTCAGAGGCCGGGCGGTCTGGTTCAGGAGCGTCCGAGGCCGGGCGGTCTGGTTCAGGAGCGTCCGAGGCCGGGCGGTCTGGTTCAGGAGCGTCCGAGGCCGGGCGGTCTGGTTCAGGAGCGTCCGAGGCCGGGCGGTCTGGTTCAGGAGCGTCCGAGGCCGGGCGGTCTGGTTCAGGAGCGTCCGAGGCCGGGAGGTCTGGTTCAGGAACGTCCGAGGCCGGGCGGTCTGGTTCAGGAACGTCCGAGGCCGGGCGGTCTGGTTCCGGAACGTCCGAGGCCGGGCGGTCTGGTTCCGGAACGTCAGAGGCCGGGCGGTCTGGTTCAGGAGCGTCAGAGGCCGGGCGGTCTGGTTCAGGAGCGTCAGAGGCCGGGCGGTCTGGTTCAGGAACGGCAAAGGCAAATGATGGAGTTCAGGTGTCTCCAGTGAAGGGTCCTGGTAATCTTCCTTCATAGAAAGACATTGTAGACAATTGTTCTCTTCCAACCTTGTGGTGACAGTTTGGTGAAGACCCTTTTCTGTCCCCCATGACTGTCCCCCGTGTACAAATCCAGCTCCATAAAGACATGGAGGACCAGTTTGGTGTGGAGGAACTCCAGTGTCTTGTACAGAACCCTGATCTCAACCTTACCTTTGAAAGACCTCTGCTATAAGGTCTTCTCATCCAACAACAGTAACTTCCCTTAACCCTACGGAACACCTTTGGTATGAGGTCTTCTCATCCCAAATGTGTTCAGTAGGTTTGAGGTCATGGAGGAACTCGAGCGTCCTGCACAGAGCCCTGACCTCAACCCTACTGAACACCTTTGGGGTAAATTAGGTTGTGAACCAGGTCTTCTCATATCCCAAATGTGTTCAGTAGGTTTGAGGTCATGGAGGAATTTTAGGGTCCTGCACAGAGCCCTGACCTCAACCCTACTGATCACCGTTGGGGTAAATTAGGTTGTGAACCAGGTCTTCTCATATCCCAAATGTGTTCAGTAGGTTTGTGGCCTGACCTCAACTCTACTTTTGGAAGACCTTTGGTATAACCCAACATCAGAAACTGCCCTTAACCCTATGCAACACCTCTGGTATAAGGTCTTCTCACCCCAAAAGTGATCAGTAGGTTTGAGATCATGGAGGAACTTGAGTGTCCTGCACAAAGCCCTGACCTCAACCCTACTTTTGGAAGACCTTTTGGTATAAGATCTTCTCACCCAACATCAGAAACTGCCCTTAACCCTATGCAACACCTCTGATATAAGGTCTTCTCACCCCAAAAGTGATCAGTAGGTTTGAGATCATGGAGGAACTTGAGTGTCCTGCACAAAGCCCTGACCTCAACCCTACTTTTGGAAGACCTTTTGGTATAAGATCTTCTCACCCAACATCAGAAACTGCCCTTAACCCTATGCAACACCTCTGATATAAGGTCTTCTCACCCCAAAAGTGATCAGTAGGTTTGAGATCATGGAGGAACTTGAGTGTCCTGCACAAAGCCCTGACCTCAACTCTACTGAACACCTTTTGGAATGAATTGGAACACTGATGAATTGACACCAAATATGGGGCCCAATATGTGAGCCAGGTCTTCTCACCCAACATCGCTACCTGACCTCACAAACTCCCAAATTCTTGTGGAAAGCCTTCCCAAAACCGTGGATTTTGATCATTTTCCCTTGTAGAAACTTCTAAAAAATATAATAGATTTGTCATAGATTGGATACCAAATCTCTTGTATATCCATGACCCTTATCAGTCAGCAAGCAGGAGCCCTCTATGCCAGCATCCTCTGTCCATTACTTGCATGTTCTGTGACAAATGGGTCACCTTGTCACCCAGAGGCTGGGTTCTGCACCAAGGTCTTCTTGTTTTCCTCCTTAGACCAATGTACAATGTATTTTTGGCTGACTGTGTCCAGGCAACGAACACAATAGACAGTAGGAAGCCAAAGTAGACTTTGTGGCCATCATAGTCAGGACAGGTTATTGCAACTTCATATAAATCATTACTAATCTGTGGTAGATGTCATGGCAAAAAATGGATTGTTGAGTGCATTAGTCCTAGAAACCATCAAAATGTGAACAAGTATCAACAGGAACATGGAAGAGACTTCCACAAATTTATGGACAATGTTTTTTGTGATGCATATACACACTATTTTGCAAAATGTTTATGTACACTTTGACCATCACACCTCTGTGATCTTGTTGGACAACTCATTCCAGGACTGTGGTCATTCATATGAAGTTGCCCCTCTTTGTGGCTGTATCATTGTTCACTTGTTTGGGAAGACTTTCCACAAGATTTTGGAGGGTGTCTGTGGGAATGTGTGCCCATTTGTGAGGTCAGGAACTGATGTTGGATGAGAAGACCTGGCTCACGGTTGGCGTTTGCAATGAATCCCAAAGGTGTTCAGTAGAGTTGAGGTCATGATGTTGAACGAGAAGACCTGGTTTGCGATTAGCAATTAAATTCATCCCAAAGGCGTTAAGTGGGGTTCAGGACACTCAAGTGCCTCCTCGTCAAACCACGTCTTTATGGAGTTTCCCCTACTGTTTGTGGCTATTTAATCTCCCCCACTCTTCTGAGAAGGCTTTCCATCAGATTTTGGGGGGGTGTCTGTGGGAATTTGTGCCCATTTGTGAGGTCAGGTACTGATGTTGGATGAGAAGACTGGCTTGCAACTGGCATTACATCCCAAAGGTGTTCAGTAGGATTGAGTTCAGTAGGATTGAGTTCAGGACTCTTGAGTTCCTCCTTGACCTCAAACCTACTGATTGCCATTGGGATGAGAAGAACTGATCCCAAAGATTTTCAGTAATAAGGGATAAGGGCAGGTTCTGGTGTTAAATGAGAAGACTGGCTTGCAACTGGCATTACATCCCAAAGGTGTTCAGTAGGGTTGAAGTCAGGTAATGATCTTGGATGAGAAGACCTAATCCCAAAGGTCTTCCAAAAGTAAGCTTAAGAGGTTAGAGGTCAGGGCTTTGTGCTGGACACCGGAGTTCCTCCACACCAAACTAGTTAAATAATTTCTTTATGGAACTGGCTTTGTACACAGGGGACAGTCATGCTGGAACAGAAAAGGGTCTTCACCAAACTGTTACCACAAGGTTTTGGAGGGGGTCTGTGGGAATTTGTGCCCATTTGTGAGGTCAGGTACTGAAGTTGGATGAGAAGACTTGGATCACCATTGGTGTTCCAATTCATCCCAAAGATGTTCAGGGATGAGATCAGGGTTCTGTTCAGGACAATGAGGTTCCTCCACACCAAACTGGCCAAACCATGTCTTTATGGAGCAGGTTCCACTCTTCTGGAAAGGCTTCCCACAAGATTTTGGAGGGTGTCTGTGGGAATTTGTGCCTACTAGGCCAAAAGAGCAGGTGAGGTCAGGTATTGATGTATGATTAGAAGACCTGGTTCACAACCTAATTCATCCCAAAGATGTTCAGTAGGGTTGAGGTCAGGGCTCTGTGCAGGACACTCAAATTCCTCCATGACCTCAAACCTACTGAACACATTTGGGATGAATTAGGTTGTGAACCAGGTCTTCTCATCCCAAATGTGTTCAGTAGGTTTGAGGTCATGGAGGAATTTGAGTGTCCTGCACAGAGCCCTGACCTCAACCCTCCTGAACACCTTTAGGATAAGTTAGGTTGTGCACCAGGTCTTCTCATCCCAAAGGTGTTCAGTAGGGTTGAGGTCAGGGCTCTTTGCAGGACACTAAAATTCCTCCATGACCTCTAACCTACTGAACACATTTGGGATGAGAAGACCTCATCCCAAAGGTGTTCCGTAGGCTTAAGGGTAGTTACTGTTGTTAGATGAGAAGACCTTATATTCTTTCAAAGGTAGGGCTAAGATCAGGGGCTCTGTACAGGACACTGGAGTTCCTCCACATCAAACTGGTCAAACCATGTCTTTATGGAGCTTTCTTTGTACACAGGGGACAGTCATGGTGGAACAGAAAAGGGTCTTCACAAAACTGGTCAAACCATGTCTTTATGGAGCTTTCTTTGTACACAGGGGACAGTCATGGGGGAACAGAAAAGGGTCTTCACAAAACTGGTCAAACCATGTCTTTATGGAGCTTTCTTTGTACACAGGGGACAGTCATGGGGGAACAGAAAAGGGTCTTCACAAAACTGGTCAAACCATGTCTTTATGGAGCTTTCTTTGTATACGGGGGGACAGGCATGGTGGAACAGAAAAGGGTCTTCACAAAACTGGTCATCCATGTCTTTATGGAGCTTTCTTTGTACACAGGGGACAGTCATGGGGGAACAGAAAAGGTTCTTCACAAAACTGGTCAAACCATGTCTTTATGGAGCTTTCTTTGTACATGGGGGACAGTCATGGTGGAACAGAAAAGGGTCTTCACAAAACTGGTCAAACCATGTCTTTATGGAGCTTTCTTTGTACATGGGGGACAGTCATGGTGGAACAGAAAAGGGTCTTCACAAAACTGGTCAAACCATGTCTTTATGGAGCTTTCTTTGTATACGGGGGGGACAGTCATGGTGGAACAGAAAAGGGTCTTCACAAAACTGTTACCGCAAGGTTGGAAGGTACAATTGTCTACAATATCTTTGTATGGTGGAGTATTACTAGCACCCTTTGCTGGAGACACCTGAACTCTATCACACCTATGAATATGACGACCCACTTCAAATGATGGTCATTTTTTTTTCACATTTGGTCCACCATTTATAAGGCCGGTGTGGAGCCTGGTATCCGTTTAGGCCGTAGGCCGAGAAGGTGGTCCTGTGTGTTTGGGTTGCAGCAGCCTAGAAGCCTCCACAGATGTATGTAGAACCGATTTTGCCTTCACTATGGATCTGGGCCCATGGCCACTGCAGGCGGTATGTACAGTTTGTACGCGTTGCGTCGTACGCGGAGCACAGAGAGAAAAGCATTTGTTAGAAATCATTAGAGGAATTTCCATTTGTTCCGTTGACTTCAACTTGAAGATCAAATAGTAGAATATAATGAGGTAATTCCACCATAATAATCGGGCCGTTTATCTCGGCTTTCGGAGCCTTCTTCAGCTTCTTTGTAGAATCTAGAGATTGTTCCGGAGATTTAATATCTCCATTCTGGTATAAAAAAAAAAAAAAAAAAAGGTAGAACGATAAATGTGTCTAGAAATAATTTTTCAGGACCTTGATCAGCTCCATCTTGTCAGATCCCAAGTGTAGCGTGGAAGCTCTTTGTTCGTTGTGATTCCGTAGATTAGACGCTGGAAGGATGTGAAGGATACTTGTAATATTTGATATTGAATTGGCTTTTGGCTGTAATTTGTATAAAATATATTCCCGTCTATTCATCCGTTCTAATTCCCAACCCCCGACTCCCCGTGTAATCCAGAGGGACCTTCAGAAGTCCTCTATATGAAGCGTGGAAACCAATGTCTGAGTCCTTTTCCTGTTACATTGTAATACCACAACTGACCATATCTGAGATCTCACAGTGTGCATTAGAAGCTGCAGCCAATCAGAGCTCTGCCTCATCTCCTGGCTGGAGGACATCCAGCATCATGTAGCCCAGGGTTCCTCCTCCATGTAGCCCAGGGTTCCTCCTCCATGTAGCCCAGGTTGCTAGGGGTTCCTTGAGCAATTTCTGCCTCTCAGATGCATTCCCACCAACACCATTGATCCTTTTAACCACTTCATGTCCAGACGCTTCTCTCCCCCCCCCTTTCCAGTCCGGACGCTCCCCCCTTTTCCAGTCCGGACGCTCCCCCCTTTTCCAGTCCGGACGCTCCCCCCTTTTCCAGTCCGGACGCTCCCCCCTTTTCCAGTCCGGACGCTCCCCCCTTTTCCAGTCCGGACGCTCCCCCCTTTTCCAGTCCGGACGCTCCCCCCTTTTCCAGTCCGGACGCTCCCCCCTTTTCCAGTCCGGACGCTCCCCCCTTTTCCAGTCCGGACGCTCCCCCCTTTTCCAGTCCGGCACCCCCCCTTTTCCAGTCCGGACGCTTTCGCCCCCCCTTTTCCAGTCCGGACGCTTTCGCCCCCCCTTTTCCAGTCCGGACGCTTTCACCCCCCCTTTTCCAGTCCGGACGCTTTCACCCCCCCTTTTCCAGTCCGGACGCTTTCACCCCCCCTTTTCCAGTCCGGACGCTTTCACCCCCCCTTTTCCAGTCCGGACGCTTCCCCCCCCCCCCCCTTTGCCAGTCCGGACGCTCCCCCCCCCCCCTTTTCCAGTCCAGACGCTTCGCCCCCCCTTTTCCAGTCCGGACGCTTTCACCCCCCCTTTTCCAGTCCGGACGCTTTCACCCCCCCTTTTCCAGTCCGGACGCTTTCACCCCCCCTTTTCCAGTCCGGACGCTTTCGCCCCCCCCTTTTCCAGTCCGGACGCTTTCGCCCCCCTTCCCCTTTTCCAGTCCGGACGCTTCCCCCCCCCCCCCCCCTTTTCCAGTCCGGACGCTTCTCCCCCCCCCCCCCCTTTTCCAGTCCGGACGCTTCTCCCCCCCCCCTTTTCCAGTCCGGACGCTTCTCCCCCCCCCCCTTTTCCAGTCTGGACGCTTCTCCCCCCCCCCCCCTTTTCCAGTCTGGACGCTTCTCCCCCCCCCCCCCTTTTCCAGTCTGGACGCTTCTCCCCCCCCCCCCTTTTCCAGTCCGGACGCTTCCCCCCCTTTTCCAGTCCAGACGCTTCGCCCCCCCCTTTTCCAGTCCGGACGCTTTCGCCCCCCCCTTTTCCAGTCCGGACGCTTTCGCCCCCCCCTTTTCCAGTCCGGACGCTTCCCCCCTTCCCCTTTTCCAGTCCGGACGCTTCCCCCCCCCCCCTTTTCCAGTCTGGACGCTTCTCCCCCCCCCCCCCTTTTCCAGTCTGGACGCTTCTCCCCCCCCCCCCTTTTCCAGTCTGGACGCTTCTCCCCCCCCCCCTTTTCCAGTCCGGACGCTTCCCCCCCCCCCCCCTTTTCCAGTCCGGACGCTTCCCCCCCCCCCCCCTTTTCCAGTCCGGACGCTTCCCCCCCCCCCCCCCTTTTCCAGTCCGGACGCTTCCCCCCCCCTTTTCCAGTCTGGACGCTTCTCCCCCCCCCCCCCCTTTTCCAGTCTGGACGCTTCTCCCCCCCCCCCCCCCCCCCCTTTTCCAGTCCGGACACTTTCACCCCCCCCCCCCTTCCAGTCCAGAGCTGAAGTGGTTCAATAGAACCTGTGGCCAAATCCACCACCACCAACTGCTACCTCTAATGTCATGTTTAGCTTTCTTGCCTGGAGTTCTCCTTTAATACCACTTATACAGGCCATACACGGGTCGCATTCTGAACGTATTTTCGGTAGAGAATCGGAAACTTGGTGCGTCTTGTAATCTGACGGCACAACCATTCATTTCGAAATTTGATCAACCAAGCCTTTGATTTCCTCGCCTAAGACATTTTCCTGGTTGAGAATTTCCTTTCCAGGTGGCGGGTCATGCTTTCTTTCTTTCTTCGATGATGTTTCTCGATCGATCTCTCATCATCATGGATTAGAAATTTGTTTTTCGGGAAATGTCCATCACGCCCGATCACTCAGATTCGATGGTCGCACGAAATTCGGGCCGATGCCGCGGATCCACTAATGGTGCGAAATTCGAAGGAAAAGTCTTAGATACGATTTTTGAAAGAAAATTTGTTCAGAATTCGACCCGTGTATGGGCCTGCATTACTCGTCGTGAGGACTTGTAGTCAGGAGTGTATTTAGCTTTTGTGTTGCCCTAGGCAACACACAAAAAGTCAGCCCCCACCCCACCCCCACCCTCCTGGGGACTGCAGAGAAATTGAAGCAGCGGCTGTCCATGGCCATGTATGGGTGGAAGGGATCTCCTGATGCCGGTGCTCCCGGTGTAACACTTCACCCAGGGAGATCAGGCAGACTCCTCTGGACAGCAGCTCTCCTCCCTGGGTGGTCCCTGATTCCCCCCCCCCCCGGAGAGGGAGGTGCTGCCTTGAGGTGTACATGTAACCCGTATTGTTCAATCACCCCACCTTGCCCCCCCCAAGCTTCCTGCACCAGTCCCGGTGTCTCCAGGAGTCCGTCTCATACCAGTGATCGGTGCACCACCAGGAGGGGCAAGGGCAGCCAGGGCCAGAACTGGCCAGCAGACTCATCACACTGGAGGAGAGGGCATACACCCCGGGCACCAGTCTCAGACCAACCGTAGCCCACCAATCTCCCCCCCCCACCTGCGACCCCCTCCACACCACCGCAAACCCCTCCCCCAGAGAAGGAAAGAGACTCACCATCCAGTCCCGGTGTCTTCAGGAGTCCATCTCATACCAGTGACCGGTGCACCACCAGGAGGGGCAAGGGCGGCCAGGCACAAACCAGTACAGGTCAGCAGCCTCATCACACTGGAGGAGAGGGCATACACCCCGGGCACCAGCCTCAGCCCAGCCACCGCCCACCAGTCCCCCCCCCCCACCCCACCTCCAACCCCTCCACACCACCGCACACCCCTCCTCCAGAGAAGGAAAGAGACTCGCCATCCAGTCCCGGTGTCTCCAGGAGTCTATCTCATACCAGTGATCGGTGCACCGCCAGGAGGGGCCAGGCACAAACCAGTACTGGCCAGCAGCCTCATCACACTGGAGGAGAGGGCATACACCCCGGGCACCAGTCTCAGACCAACCGTAGCCCACCAATCTCCCCCACCTGCGACCCCCTCCACACCACCGCAAACCCCTCCCCCAGAGAAGGAAAGACACTCACCATCCAGTCCTGGGGTCTCCAGGAGTCCATCTCATACCAGTGATTGGTGCACCACCTGAGGAGGGGCAAGGGCGGCCAGGGCCAGGCATAAACCAGTACAGGCCAGCAGCCTCATCACACTGGAGGAGAGGGCATACACCCCGGGCACCAGCCTCGGCCCAACCGCCACCCACCAGTCCCCCCTCCCCCACCTGCGATCCCTCCACACCACTGCAAACCCCTCCCCCAGAGAAGGAGAGAGACTCACCATCCAGTCCCGGTGCCCAGAAGAACCATCGTTCCTTCTTCCGCTGCCCAAGGCAAATGCCTTGTTTGCCTCACAGCCAATATGCCCCTGCTTGCAGTGTTGATTGGATAAATGGTCTGAAATGTGGGTTCCCTACACCGTAGGCGTTGGCCCAGGGGTTCATTATATTCCTCGGCCCCTCCTGTACACAAATGGACAATTATTTTTTTTTTTGCTTTTCTAGAATATTTCCTAAAAGTCTGTCTACTAATTTTGGGTGCAAGTCAGCAATTATAACATTTTTATAAAATATGCTTCGCCAACGATATTTTCAAATGTATCAACACCGTATCAATGTATCTTTGCAGGAAAAAAGGTTGGACCATCAGGACCCGTTGGACCACAAGGCCCTGCTGGGCCACCTGGACCTCCCGGGCCTCCAGGCCCTCCTGGAATCCCAGGCATCCCTGGAATCCCAGGATCAAATGCAATGGGCCCTCCAGGACCCCCTGGGCCACCAGGTCCCCAAGGGCCACCAGGAAATCAAGGACCCACCGGTATGGCACGTTAAAGACTTCCGTTGTCTTCGATTACGATCTGAGGTGTTATTCTGATTTTTTTTTTTTCTCTCTCTTCCCTTTTTATTAGGTCCTACAGAAAAGACTGTCCCTAAAGAGACTCCGGTAAGCCTTTTCATTTGTGGTCCTTGGACTAAATACCTTCTTGGTCTATCCTCCTTGTTGAGTGGCCCCTCCTGAAGTCATATCAAAATCCTAATATCCGCTCCGTGCGAAAGAAGTATTATGTATGCTTTGCTCTGGTGGCCTCTCGTGTCCTTTGGTCTGTTGAAGTTCTGTAGCCCATAAGATCCTTCAGCTTTCAACACTTCCGAAAGTATCAGAGGTCTGTGTCCTCCACCTGCTATGGTTCCTTCCTCGGACCCCTATGTCACTGTTGTGTCTGGTACTGATGTGGGGTCAGAGAATGGGGGGCACAGGCATCCAACCTATTGGGAAGCGTTGAAAACTTGAGTCTTGTGGCGGTTGGAGCGCTCCAATAGGACAAAGATAGGACCACTGGAGAGGTGAGTCTACCATCACTGCTACTGTGGGGAACTGCAATCAAGGGTTTTATTTTCTTAATTGGTGACAACGCTGTCCCTTTAAAAAGTTCTGAATGCCGGCTGGTTGGTGGTGGGAAGGATCGGCTGATCACTTGACCGTTGTGATTGGCTGTGACAGCGATCACATGATTAGGAACTGGTTTTGTTGGCCAAGAGTTGTTTTCCACCGATCGGTCTGTGCTGGAAGTGCACTCAGAATCATCATCAACACATATAGGGGGACGTGAGGCCATTACAGCCCACCATTTTGCCGCTGTACATACAGTCAGGTCCATAAATATTGGGACATGGACACAATTCTAACATTTTTGGCTCTATACACCACAATGGATCTGAAATGAAACGAACAAGATGTGCTTTAACTGCAGACTGTCAGCTTTAATTTGAGGGTATTTACATCCAAATCAGGTGAACGGTGTAGGAATGACAACAGTTTGCATATGTGCCTCCCACTTGTTAAGGGACCAAAAGTAATGGGACAGAATAATAATCATAAATCAAACTTTCACTTTTTAATACTTGGTTGCAAATCCTTTGCAGTCAATGACAGCCTGAAGTGTGGAACGCATAGACATCCCCAGACGCTGGGTGTCATCCCTGGTGATGCTCTGCCAGGCCTCTACTGCAACTGTCTTCAGTTCCTGCTTGTTCTTGGGGCATTTTCCCTTCGGTTTTGTCTTCAGCAAGTGAAATGCTCAATCGGATTCAGGTCAGGTGATGGACTTGGCCATTGCAGAACATTCCACTTCTTTGGTGTCTTTTGCAGTCTGCTTTGGGTCATTGTCCATCTGCACTGTGAAGCGTCCAATGAGTTGTGAAGCATTTGGCTGAATATGAGCCGATAATATTCCCGAAACACTTCACAATTCATCCGGCTGCTTCTGTCAGCAGTCACATCATCAATAAATACAAGAGAAGCAGTTCCATTGGCAGCCATACATGCCCACGCCATGACACTACCACCACCATGATCACTGATGAGGTGGTATGCTGAGGACCATGAGCAGTTCCTTCTCCATCCTCTTCTCTTCCCATCACTCTGGTACAAGTTGATGTCGGTCTCATCTGTCCATAGGATGTTGTTCCAGAACTGTGAAGGCTTTTTTACATGTCGTTTGGCAAACTCTAATCTGGCCTTCCTGTTTTTGAGGCTCACCAATGGTTTCCATCTTGTGGTGAACCCTCTGTAGTCACTCTGGTGAAGTCTTCTCCTGATTGGTGACTTTGACACACATACACCTACCTCCTGGAGAGTGTTCTTGATCCGGCCAACTGTTGTGAAGGGTGTTTTCTTCACCAGGGAAAGAATTCTTCGCTCATCCACCACAGTTGTTTTCCGTGGTCTTCCGGGTCTTTTGGTGTTGCTGAGCTCACCGGTGCGTTCCTTCTTTATAAGCATGTTCCAAACAGTTGTTTTGGCCACGTCTAATGTTTTTGCTATCTCTCTGATGGGTTTGTTTTGTTTTTTCAGCCTAATGATGGCTTCACTGATAGTGACAGCTCTTTGGATCTCATCTTGAGGGTTGACAGCAACAGATTCCAAATGCAAATAGCACACTTGAAATGAACTCTGGACCTTTTATCTGCTCATTGTAATTGGGATAATGAGGGAATAACACACACCAGGCCATGGAACAGCTGAGAAGACAATTGTCCCATTACTTTTGGTCCCTTAACAAGTGGGAGGCACATATGCAAACTTTTGTAATTCCTACACCGTTCACCTGATTTGGATGTAAATACCCTCAAATTAAAGCTGACAGTCTGCAGTTAAAGCACATCTTGTTCGTTTCATTTCAAATCCATTGTGGTGGTGTATAGAGCCAAAAATGTTAGAATTGTGTCCATGTCCCAATATTTATGGACCTGACTGTATGTGTTAAGTGGTCGTAAAGGGGTTCAAGTAGAATTGCAGGTATGGATATTTTTCCATAGTTTCATTGGTCCAGCTTGGGTCAACTCTGTATATACCATACCTGTGGGATCCCTCTAGACGCTGGAAATCACCATAGTAGACACCACTACTACACAACTACTACGGTGATCTCTGAGTGCGAGCAGAGAGGCTGCATTGTGAACACAGGAGGTTGGCCCCTTGGAACGAGCGCCAATGCTGAGATCGCCTTCCATTTTCTCAAAGAATGCGAAAAGATTGAACAAGGTGGAGAGGAGAGGCAGCAACATCACATTCTCCACCTCGTCCAATCAGAGAATGCTTTGCATTCATTGAGAAAATGCAAAGCATTCTCTGAACGGCACCCATGCTTCCAACCTCCTGTGTTCACAATGCATCATGGCAGCCGCTCGGCCCAGGACCCAGGTGATAGATGGTGGAGATCGCTGGAATAGCCATGCCTACTACAATGGTTTCCACCTTCTAGAGCAGGGAGGGCAAACTGTTTCATCATGGGGGCCGCCCTTAGCATTCTAGTTGCCCTCTAAGGGCTGGTTGTATCTGTAAGACTAGATATCCAGTACACCCCACCATCAGAAGTCAAGAGTCCTCCACCCTCCCTTGCATTACAGTGCACCCCCCTTGTGCTGCTGCTTGGGACGGAACTGGGAAGCAGAACGTGCAGGGCCTGGAGGAGGACCAGAACAGGGCTGGAGTCTAAGTGCTGAGACCGGGGGAGACGGAGGGAGTGCTGCGGCTGCACAGAGAGGTGCAGGATCTGTAGGAGGAGTTCTGCCCTCATTTCTGCAAGGTGGGGGACGGAGATGAGGGTGGTGCCGCAGCTGCACAGAGAGGTTCAGGGTCTGTAGGAGAAGGTCTAGCATCCTCTCTGCTCTCTGACAAGGTGGGGATGGAGATGAGGGAGCGCCGCAGCTGCACAGAGAGGCACAGGATATGTAGGAGTAGTGTCCTCCTCTTTGGTCTCTGACAAGGTGGAGAAGGAGATGAGGGAGTGCTGCACAGAGAAGGTGGAGAAGGAGATGAGGGAGTGCTGCACAGAGAAGGTGGAGAAGGAGATGAGGGAGTGCTGCACAGAGGAGGTGGAGAAGGAGATGAGGGAGTGCTGCACAGAGAAGGTGGAGAAGGAGATGAGGGAGTGCTTCACAGAGAAGGTGGAGAAGGAGATGAGGGAGTGCTGCACAGAGAAGGTGGAGAAGGAGATGAGGGAGTGCTGCACAGAGAAGTTAAGGATCTGTTGGAGGAATTCTGTCCTCCTTTTTGGTCTCTGACAAGGTGGGGGTGAAGACGAGGGAGTGCTGCGGCCTCACAGAGAGGTGTAGGAGGAGTTATGGTGTCTTCTCTGCTCTCTGGCAAGGTGGGGGCAAAGACGAGGGAGCGCTGCGGCTGCACAGAGAGGTGCAGGATCTGTAGGAGGAGTTCTGTCGTCTTCTTTGCTCTCTGGCAAGGTGGGGCAAAGACGAGGGAGCGCTGCGGCTGCACAGAGAGGTGCAGGATCTGTAGGAGAAGTTCTGTCCTCCTTTCTGCTCTCTGACAAGGTGGGGACGGAGATGAGGGTGGTGCCGCAGCTGCACAGAGAGGTGCAGAATCTGTAGAAGTTCTGTTCTCCTTTCTGCTCTCTGACAAGGTGGGGGCAAAGGAGAGAGAGATTGCTGCGGCCGCACAAAGAGGTGCAGGCTCTGTAGGAGAAGTTTTGTCCTCCTTTCTGCTCTTTGACAAGGTGGGGGCGGAGATGAGGGTGGTGCTGCAGCTGCACAGAGAGGTGCAGAATCTGTAGAAGTTCTGTCCTCCTTTCTGCTCTCTGACAAGGTGGGGAAGGAGATGAGGGTGGTGCTGCAGCTGCACACAGAGGTGCAGGATCTGTAGGAGAAGTTCTGGTGTCCTCTCTGCTTTCTGACAAGGTGGGGACGGAGATGAGGGCGTGCTGCACAGGGAGGTGCAGGATCTGTAGGAGGTGTTCTGTTCTCCTCTGCTCTCTGACAAGGGAGGAATGGAGATGAGGGTGGTGCTGCAGCTGCTGTGTGGGGGGGGATGAGGGAGCATTGCGGCCTCACAGAGAGGCGCAGGATCAGTAGGAGTTCAATCCTCTTCTCTGCTCTCTGACAAGGTGGGGTGGAGATGAGAGAGCGCTGCGGCTGCACAGAGAGATGCAGGATCTGTAGGAGGAGTTCTGTCCTCCTCTCTGCTCTCTGACAAGGTGGGGGTGGAGAATGAGGGTGGTGCCACAGCTGCAGGACAGGTGTTAGGGCCACATAAAATGGGGGGGGGCAGATTCAGCCCGCGGGCTTCGTGTTTGGTATGTACGTAACGATCTATAAAATATCCACGCAGGGAATTCGGCTTCTGATGAGTATGACCTAAACTTTCTAATTTAAGAAGGTGACTAAAAAGCACTGGAACCTGAATCGGTCTTGAACTCTGTTGGACCCTTCCTGAACTCCACTCTGTGTGGGATGTTTTACGGGAGTTGTTTCGGCCCTTGGGGGGGGGGGGGGGGGGGGTTGCTATCAATGTGTCAATCAACCTTTGAGGTGTCTGTTATTTCTAAGAATGATTGAAAACCTCCTCCATTTTTATTTTCTTGCTGGCTGGAGAGGAGGCGCTGAGGCCGTTGAGTAGGATTGGCGGTAAGCGTGTCTTCATACAAGGTCCCTGCTCTTCATCCCCTTCTGATTGGTTTTGGGGTTTTTTTGTTCTTTTTTTCCTTTTGGTTTTGGTCCATTTTTCATCTGTTTTTCATCAGCAGCTTATTGACTTCAATTTCTACTCATTTTTCCTCCACTTAAAAGTGACGTCGTCGCGGCAGTTCTGTAGAGTGTTAGTTTTGGCCGAATTATCACCGGGGCCCGAAGGCACACAAAAGCGCATGGCGTCCCCAGCATCGCCCGCCGGTCAGGGTCACCTCTTAGAGTTTTACTGGTTGTCACCTCGTGAAGCCTTTGATGATAGTATGTAAATAAGCGTAACCCTTTCCCTCCCGCCCCCGCATCCCCAAGCGGGTGCTCAACATGTGGCCTTTGGAGCCCTTTGATGTGGCCCTCAACCTCAAACCAGGGAATTGCACTTCTATTACATCCGGGGGGTTTGCTGCGCTCAGTCGTAGACTTCTAATCGGGGGGGTTTGCTGCGCTCAGTCGTAGACTTCTATTACATCCGGGGGGTTTGCTGAGCTCAGTCGTAGACTTCTATTACATCCGGGGGGTTTGCTGAGCTCAGTCGTAGACTTCTAATGGGGGGGGTTTGCTGCGCTCAGTCGTAGACTTCTAATGGGGGGGTTTGCTGCGCTCAGTCGTAGACTTCTATTACATCCGGGGGGTTTGCTGCGCTCAGTCGTAGACTTCTGTTACATCCGGGGGGGTTGCTGCGCTCAGTCGTAGACTTCTATTACATCCGGGGGGTTTGCTGCGCTCAGTCGTAGACTTCTATTACATCCGGGGGGTTTGCTGCGCTCAGTCGTAGACTTGTATTACATCCGGGGGGTTTGCTGCGCTCAGTCGTAGACTTCTATTACATTTGGGGGGTTTGCTGCGCTCAGTCGTAGACTTCTATTATATCCGGGGGGGTTGCTGCGCTCAGTCGTAGACTTCTATTATATCCGGGGGGGTTGCTGCGCTCAGTCGTAGACTTCTGTCACATCCGGGGGGTTTGCTGCGCTCAGTCGTAGACTTCTATTACATTTGGGGGGTTTGCTGCGCTCAGTCGTAGACTTCTATTACATCCGAGGTGTTTGCTGCGCTCAGTCGTAGACTTCTATTACATCCGGGGGGGTTGCTGCGCTCAGTCGTAGACTTCTATTACATCCGGGGGGTTTGCTGCGCTCAGTCGTAGACTTGTATTACATCCGGGGGGTTTGCTGCGCTCAGTCGTAGACTTGTATTACATCCGGGGGGGTTGCTGCGCTCAGTCGTAGACTTCTATTACATTTGGGGGGTTTGCTGCGCTCAGTCGTAGACTTCTATTATATCCGGGGGGGTTGCTGCGCTCAGTCGTAGACTTCTATTATATCCGGGGGGGTTGCTGCGCTCAGTCGTAGACTTCTATTACATCCGGGGGGGTTGCTGCGCTCAGACGTAGACTTCTATTACATCCGGGGGGTTTGCTGCGCTCAGTCGTAGACTTCTATTACATCCGAGGTGTTTGCTGCGCTCAGTCGTAGACTTGTATTACATCCGGGGGGGTTGCTGCGCTCAGTTGTAGACTTCTATTACATTTGGGGGGTTTGCTGCGCTCAGTCGTAGACTTCTATTACATTTGGGGGGGTTGCTGCGCTCAGTCGTAGATTTCTATTACATCTGGGGGTTTGCTGCGCTCAGCCGTAGACTTGTATTACATCCGGGGGGTTTGCTGCGCTCAGTCATAGACTTCTATGTGACGCCTGTAAAAGTGATCCAGCGGCTGTATAGCTGCCCGGATCGCTTCTCCCAGCTGAAAAATATTGGTTGTAGCTTCAGCCACGATCCGGTATAACCACTGCAGTATTAGGCAGTATTGAGGTGGTTAACGGTGAGGTTGCGGTCACCTGATGGGGTAAGGCACCCAACCCTCCGTGATCACAGGTGAAGATAACCTCTGTCTCCACCCTTGATGGCTCAGGGGTCCTGGTCCTGAGTTCTCCGGTGGGTTATCAAATGGGTGATAAGGATTCCAAGGACAAAAGATCTGTTTGTTCTCTGATCGGCAGAGTCGCCTGTTAGAGCGTGAGGTGGGTCTATGGAAGGACTGGAGGCTTGATATTGGATGAACCGGCAAAGACCACAAAATGCATCTTTTTGGTGACATAAATTTTATCCAGCGTCCATCCATAGACCCACCCAGGACTGACAACTCATGGGGCCCCCAGGCAACAGGGGCTCATGGGGCCCCTGTGTCCTTGCCCACACTCAAACCACACCCAAAAAATCCTATGAAAGATACCAGGGGTATCTCATTAGGCCCCCTTCTGACCCAGTGCCCAAGTTCTCAAATGGTCAGTCCGCCCCTGGACCCACCACACACTGTAACGTCCACCTTCCTCATCCAAGATGTCCCACAGTGGGGACACTTCCACATTCCATGGCAAAATAAAAGCCTTGGCTATACATAGACTTTGGTTGAGAATGTCTTCAGGTAAGAGCCACCTCCAGGCTCAGGCCTCCTGTATCTGGTGGGTAAGGGACAACAGAGGACTAAGACCCTTTACGTAAAGGCAAACCGCTCAAGGGTTGGCATGGAGAGCACCAGAAATTTCATCTTTTTGATGACATAAAGTTCATCCAATGTCCATCCATAGACCCATCCACCACACACTGTAACGTCCACCTTCCTTGTCCAAGATGTCCCACAGTGGGGACACTTCCACATTCCACGGCAAAATAAAGGCCTTGGCTATACACAGACTTGGTGGAGAATGTCTTCAGGTAAGAGCCACCTCCAGGCACAGACCTCCTGTATCTGGTGGGTAAGGGACAACAGAGGACTAATACCCTTTACGTAAAGGCAAACCGCTCAAGGGTTGGCATGGAAAGCACCAAAAATTTCATCTTTGCCTGTACAGCCCCCTCCAGTTTCGTCCGCCTCCTCTGGGAGAACGTTTTTGTGTCACATTAATGTGCTTCTCATTCAAATCTTCACCTCGTAAAAAAACAATATTCATCTGTTCGTAAAATTGTTTTGAAGGGAATTTGTGAAAACGAAGTTCCTTCCCATCTCTGTCGTCGTCCCGTACATCTGCTTATTGACTCTTTCTCTTTCAGCCTGCTGTCGTCCATCTGCAGGGCCAGGGCTCAGCCATACAAGTGAAGAATGGTAAGAAATCAATGGGGATTGTTTTATTTCCAATAATTGGAGGGTCTTTGTGTCTCCTTGTTACATCCCGAATTGGGTATGTGTGGATTATTGTAGGCCTTTTGTGTGAGTTGTGTCCTGAGGAAAATGTGGTCTCTAAATCTGGGGTGGGCAAATTATAGTGGGTGTGGTCAGTGATGTTGGGGCAATCAGATCAATCATAAATTGGTTGTCTGTATGGGAATTTAGAAAGGATATCTCCGGTGTCCCGTGTCTCCTACCTCCCCTCCGTTCCCTGTAATAGAGGAGGTATTATACCCCCCCCTCCGGTGTCCCGTGTCTCCTACCTCCCCTCCGTTCCCTGTAATAGAAGAGGTATTATACCCCCCTCTCCGGTGTCCCGTGTCTCCTCCCCTCCGTTCCCTGTAATAGAAGAGGTATTATACCCCCCTCTCCGGTGTCCCGTGTCTCCTCCCCTCCGTTCCATGTAATAGAAGAGGTATTATACCCCCCTCTCCGGTGTCCCGTGTCTCCTACCTCCCCTCCATTCCCTGTAATAGAAGAGGTATTACCCCCCTCTCCGGTGTCCCGTGTCTCCTACCTCCCCTCCGTTCCCTGTAATAGAGGAGGTATTATACCCCCCTCTCCGGTGTCCCGTGTCTCCTACCTCCCCTCCATTCCCTGTAATAGAGGTATTATACCCCCCTCTCCGGTGTCCCGTGTCTCCTACCTCCCCTCCGTTCCCTGTAATAGAAGAGGTATTATACCCCCCTCTCCGGTGTCCCGTGTCTCCTACCTCCCCTCCATTCCCTGTAATAGAAGAGGTATTACACCCCCCTCTCTGGTGTCCCGTGTCTCCTACCTCCCCTCCGGAAAGGGGGGTATAATACCTCTTCTATTACAGGGAACGGAGGGGAGGTAGGAGACACGGGACACCGGAAAGGGGGGTATAATACCTCTTCTATTACAGGGAACGGTGTCCCGTGTCTCCTACCTCCCCTCCGTTCCCTGTAATAGAAGAGGTATTATACCCCCCTCTCCGGTGTCCCGTGTCTCCTACCTCCCCTCCGTTCCCTGTAATAGAAGAGGTATTATACCCCCCTCTCCGGTGTCCCGTGTCTCCTCCCCTCCGTTCCATGTAATAGAAGAGGTATTATACCCCCCTCTCCAGTGTCCCGTGTCTCCTACCTCCCCTCCATTCCCTGTAATAGAAGAGGTATTACCCCCCTCTCCGGTGTCCCGTGTCTCCTACCTCCCCTCCGTTCCCTGTAATAGAGGAGGTATTATACCCCCCTCTCCGGTGTCCCGTGTCTCCTACCTCCCCTCCATTCCCTGTAATAGAGGTATTATACCCCCCTCTCCGGTGTCCCGTGTCTCCTACCTCCCCTCCGTTCCCTGTAATAGAAGAGGTATTATACCCCCCTCTCCGGTGTCCCGTGTCTCCTACCTCCCCTCCATTCCCTGTAATAGAAGAGGTATTACACCCCCCTCTCTGGTGTCCCGTGTCTCCTACCTCCCCTCCGGAAAGGGGGGTATAATACCTCTTCTATTACAGGGAACGGAGGGGAGGTAGGAGACACGGGACACCGGAAAGGGGGGTATAATACCTCTTCTATTACAGGGAACGGTGTCCCGTGTCTCCTACCTCCCCTCCGTTCCCTGTAATAGAAGAGGTATTATACCCCCCTCTCCGGTGTCCCGTGTCTCCTACCTCCCCTCCGTTCCCTGTAATAGAAGAGGTATTATACCCCCCTCTCCGGTGTCCCGTGTCTCCTACCTCCCCTCCATTCCCTGTAATAGAAGAGGTATTATACCCCCCTCTCCGGTGTCCCGTGTCTCCTACCTCCCCTCCATTCCCTGTAATAGAAGAGGTATTACACCCCCCTCTCCGGTGTCCGGTGTCCCGTGTCTCCTACCTCCCCTCCGTTCCTTGTAATAGAAGAGGTATTACACCCCCCTCTCCGGTGTCTCCTACCTCCCCTCCATTCTATCTAATAAAATGTAGGGGTCAGAAGTACGCAACTCAGAGTTCCTTAGTATTGCAGATTGTAGGATTATGTGGTGCAGGGGTCAGGAGTATATAACTGTACATAACTAACACTGCTGGGCATTCAGAGGCCCAGCAGTAAAATAAAGGTCAGTAGTAATTCAGATTGCAGGAGTCCGAAGTATAACAAAGTGCAGCGATCAATAGTACCTAACACAGTGCAGAGGTCAGGAGTAACTAAAACATATTCACCCTTCAAGCAAAATAGCCCTTTTATTACAGACATCTAATTTCCCCCCAGCTACATTTGCCAACCGCACAAATCAAGAACCCCCCCCCTGTAATAGTTGTTCACAGATCTCAGGTACAACAGTGCCTTGGAGAGTGAGGAGTTCTCCCCTTGGTTGTGTCATATCCCACGTCGGAGCCAAGAAGGAGCCCAAGACGTTCCTCTGATCTGAGGTCTAAGAGGCGGCACAATCCCTCGCCACCTGAGCACTGATCTATATATCATTGAGCCAGTCTGGCTCCTACATGCTACTCTGTCCAATTGCAGACTTTGGGAATATTTGCAGAAAGAGGACAAGTCTCCAAGAAGCTTGGAGTAACCTCCTACCAACGTGCCTTCAGAAACTTTATGGACTTGGATATACACGTCAATATTACACACACGCTGTCCTAAAATCTACAACATTGATTTTGTCCTCAGCAGTCTTGTTCCTCCTCCAGCCACATGTTGAATGGCGCAGTCCATGTCTGTCTAGAGATCACTGCATGGACCTTCTTGGTGTGGAAAGAAGCAGCACGTGCTTACACTGGGGTTCCATTTACGTAAGGCAGTAATGGAAAGTTGGCAGGCTGAACATCCAGCAAGGACAGGGAGATAGGTGGCCACCAGCCACGGCAGGGAATTTCCAAAAACACAAGGTCCTAGTAACCGGCTTGGCTGTTTCTTGGTGTCCCTTCCATCTGTTGCGGGTCAGTGGCTGAGGACTTCCGGGTTCTGGTGAAATCACTTCCTGGTTAGAGTCTTTTGGAGCTTCCACACCATGCCATGGCAGCCATCTATCCCCCTGTCCTTGCTGGAGGGTTGACTGGAGACACGCGCTCAGCCTGCCAACCTTCCATCACTTCCTGGGATTACATTGGTATAAGTAGCTACATATGAATCACACAGGAACCACGCTGCATTCCTGATTGCTTCTCGGGTGGTGCGATTTTTGAATGAGCTCAGGTCACACCAAAGTCATGCATTCAGCAGTTTTTGAGCACACTGCAACCAGATCGCTTGGTCGTTTTGTACCACACGAGCAGGTGCAGGCAAACGTGTTTTTTGAGGTGCCGTTAGGATTGCACTGACACCCGCGGCAGTGTGATTTGAATATGGTGCGGGAAACGCACTCGGATCTCAAGTTTCCCACACCGCATTCTAGTGTGAACCTAGGCTAAGGGAAAGTTCCAGTGAGGCTGATATGAATTGTACAATTTTTCTGTCTGTTGATAATCTGCTGTTATTAGTAACATATACTGAGTGACTACATTCTCTCACACTGAGATCTTGCAGGTGGAATCCTTCATGACTGGTCATGGACGGCCATCAATCACAGGGTGTTCAAGCTGCACACTCGCAGCGGAGAACTGGAGGTGCTGGTGGATGGTACCTACCTCATCTATAGTCAGGTAGAAGTGAGTACGGTCTTGGGCCTAACTCCTACTTTCGTGTTGTATTTGAAAATGTATTGCATTTACACTACAGGATACAAGATGTGGTCAAACGTTGGTGGATGTCAGACCTTCAAGACTTTGAGCTTTGTTGGACAGTCCATTTCAGAACTGTGGCTATAACTATCGAGTGGCAGCTGTAAAACCTATCACTCTTCTGGGATGACTTTACACAAGACTTTGGAGGGTGTCTGTGGGAATTTGTTCCCAGTTGTGAGGGTCGGGTACTGATGCTGGATGAGAAGACCTGGCTCCACACATGAGGCCTCACATTGGGCTCCAAAAAAAAAGACCTGGCTCACAATTGGCATTACAAAGGTGTTCAGTAGGGTTAAGGTCAGGGCTCTGTGCAGGACACTGGAGTTCCTCCATGACCTCACACCTACTGAACACCATTGGGGTGAGGAGACCTCATGCCAGACGTGTTCTGTAGGCAGGTACTGATACTGGATGAGAAGACCTGGCTCCACACATCAGGCACTAACCAAAAAAAAAAAAAAGACCTGACTCACAATTGGCATTCCAAAGGTGCTCAGTAGGGTTGAGGTCAGGGCTCTGTGCAGGACACTGGAGTTCCTTCATGACCTCAAACCTACTGAACATGTTTGGGATGAGAAGACCTCATCCCAAAAGTGTTCCGTAGGGTTTAGATCAGGTACTGTTCTTGGATGAGAAGACCTATCAAAGGTCTTCTGAAAGTAGGGTTGAGGTCAGAGCTCTGCAGGGCACTCGAGTTCCTCCATGACCTCACACCTACTGAACACCACTGGGGTGAGGATACCTCATGCCAGACGTGTTCTGTTGGGTTTAGGACAAGTACTGATGCTGGATGAGAAGACCTGTCTCCACACCCCAGGCCTCACATTGGGCACCAACAAAAAAAAAAAGACCTGGCTCACAATTGGCATTCCAAAGGTGTTCAGTATGGTTGAGGTCAGGGCTCTGTGCAGGACACTGAACACCTTTGGAATGCCAATTGTGAGCCAGGTGTTTTTTTTTTTTTGTTGGTGCCCAATGTGTGGCCTGGGGTGTGGAGCCAGGTCTTCTCATCCAGCATCAGTACTTGTCCTAAACCCAACAGAACACGTCTGGCATGAGGTCTCCTCACCCCAATGATGTTCAGTAGGTTTGAGGTCATAGAGGAACTCCAGTGTCCTGCACAGAGCCCTGACCTTAACCATACTGGAGTTCCTCCGTGACCTCAAACCTACTGATCACCTTTGGGATGAGAAGACCTCATGCCAGATGTGTTCTGTAAGGTTAAGAGCAGGTACTGATGTTGGGTGAGAAGACCTTTATATCAAAGGTCTTCCAAAAGTAGGGTTGAGGTTATGGATGACCAGTTTGGTGTGGAGGGACTCCAGTGTCCTGCACAGAGCCCTGTCTTTATGGAGCTGACTTTGTACACAGAGGACAGTCACGGGGGACAGAAAAGGGTCTTCACCAAACTGTTATCATTGTTTAACATATAGAGAATTAAAATAGATGTTTTGGATTCTAGGTGGATCCAGCATAGATTTGATGCTGCATTGGTCCTCTGCCACTTCTAAGACTTGGAAATGAGTGATCAAAAATTGCCGATCACTCAGTTCTTGGGTTTGCTTTGAACAGAGTGTGCTGACTGTCAGTCACTGGCTCTCTGCCCTACACCTCCAGCACTGACTGAAGAGGGGGCTGGCTTGGGCTCTCAGTGGCTCAATGAGAGGCTGAGCCTGCTGTCAATCAGGCATCTGGATGGATCCTGATATTAAAGTTGGGATCTTTCCAGAGCCTGCAGTGGCTCTGTAACGGCAGCAGGCGTTAGCGGATCACAAAGTGCACTCCTGTGACCCTCAGGAGAAGTAGGGTCTAAAGAGCTTTGGCCCTACTTCTCCTTTAAAAAAAGAAGTATGGCCAAAGCAGAGCTAAAGACTGCTGTCAGCTGATGTCACAGATCCAGTCCAAGCACTGCAGGGATCCTGACAATAATGTCAGGATCCACCGAGATGCCTGACCAGCCCCTCAGCTAGATGCTGAGAGCCTGAAACAGCCAATCCCGTCCCCGATCAGCCTTTCAGCTCCCCACTGGGAGCCTGAGCCAGCCAATCCTGCCCCCGATCAGCCTTTCAGCTCCCCACTGTGAGCCTGAGCCAGCCAATCCCGCCCCCGATCAGCCTTTCAGCTCCCCACTGTGAGCCTGAGCCAACCAATCCCACCCCCGATCAGCCTTTCAGCACCCCACTTGGAGCCTGAGCCATCCGCCCCCGATCAGCCTTTCAGCTCCCCACTGTGAGCCTGAGCCAACCAATCCCACCCCCGATCAGCCTTTCAGCACCCCACTTGGAGCCTAAGCCATCCGCCCCCGATCAGCCTTTCAGCTCCCCATTGTGATCCTGAGCCAGCCAATCCCGCCCCCGATCAGCCTTTCAGCTCCCCACTTGGAGCCTGAGCCAGCCAATCCCACCCCCGATCAGCTTTTCAGAACCCCACTGGGAGCCTGAGCCAGCCAATGCCGCACCCGATCAGTCTCTCAGCTCCCCACTGGGAGCCTGAGCCAGCCAATCCCGCCCCCGATCAGCCTTTCAGCTCCCCACTTGGAGCCTGAGCCAGCCAATCCCGCCCCCGATCAGCCTTTCAGCTCCCCACTTGGAGCCTGAGCCAGCCAATCCCGCCCCCGATCAGCCTTTCAGCTCCCCACTTGGAGCCTGAGCCAGCCAATCCCGCCCCCGATCAGCTTTTCAGAACCCCACTGGGTGCCTGAGCCAGCCAATCCCGCCCCCGATCAGCCTTTCAGCTCCCCACTGTGATCCTGAGCCAGCCAATGCCGCCCCCGATCAGTCTCTCAGCTCCCCACTGGGAGCCTGAGCCAGCCAATCCCGCCCCCGATCAGCCTTTCAGCTCCCCACTTGGAGCCTGAGCCAGCCAATCCCGCCCCCGATCAGCCTTTCAGCTCCCCACTGTGATCCTGAGCCAGCCAATGCCGCCCCCGATCAGTCTCTCAGCTCCCCACTGGGAGCCTGAGCCAGCCAATCCCGCCCCCGATCAGCCTTTCAGCTCCCCACTTGGAGCCTGAGCCAGCCAATCCCGCCCCCGATCAGCTTTTCAGAACCCCACTGGGTGCCTGAGCCAGCCAATCCCGCCCCCGATCAGCCTTTCAGCTCCCCACTGTGATCCTGAGCCAGCCAATGCCGCCCCCGATCAGCCTTTCAGCTCCCCACTGTGATCCTGAGCCAGCCAATGCCGCCCCCGATCAGTCTCTCAGCTCCCCACTGGGAGTCTGAGCCAGCTGCTCCCACCCCCTCCACATTCTGGCTCCCCAGTGAGCTCTGAAGGGTCAGAGTGGACCCAAGAACTGAGCAATCAATGGTCTTTGATTGCTCAGTTCTCGGTCGTAGAGCCGGCAGGGGAGCTTGCAGCATCGGATCAATGCTGCATCTACATTAGGTGAGTATAGATGGTTGTTTTTGAATCCGCACTTCTCTTTCATTGTTCATGTGAGATTGCATGACTAGGTGCTGGATTTCATGCCCATGGTTTTGGAATGGGGTGTCCAACAAGTTCATGTAGGTGTGATGGTCAGGGGTCCACACAATGTTCGGCCATATAGTGTATGAAATGGGACAGGGAGAAAAAAAAAAACCTAAAGAGGACCTTCCATTGCAAATAGAAAGTCCACTTTTTTTCCAGCCCTTCAAAACAAATGGTGAAGGTAAAATACTCTGGCCCCAGCCTCTGACAATTCCCGAAGGTCGCCGTCCCCCAAGAATCCCCTCCAAGAATGCACTCCTGCAAAGGGCCAATTCTGACCTCACCTGCACCTCTCAGAAGGCGGAGCCAAAGTATTTTTTTTTTGGGGGGGGCAGTTTGTTTACAAGTTGAATTTTAAAACCATTTGCATTGGAGGGAGGAGCAGGAAGGGGGGGGGGCATGGCAAAAAAAAGCCCTTCCATTTCTATTGGCTCCTAGAGCTACTTTACAACAATTTCTGAAAATATAAAAGTAAATGTGAAAACAAAATCACAAAAAGTAGCTGTAGTTATATAACAAAACAAAGTACATTTGCGTACAGCGTTGAATATTAAACCATTTGATGTCATTTTTCTTCGTTTGGAAAAAAAAAATGAATTTCAAAGAAGTTTGTTTAAAAGAAACAACCAGATAATTACATACACAGTATCTCCCAGAAGTGAGCCCCTCCCCCTCACATTTGTGTAAATATTTGACTCTCTCTTTTCATGTGACAACACTGAAGAAATGACACTTTGCTACAATGTGACGTAGTCAGTGTACAGCTTGTATAACATGGAAATTTGCTGTCCCCTCAAAATAACTCAACACACCGCCATTCATGTCTAAACCGCTGGCCACAAGTGACTCCACCCCTAAGTGACAAGGTCCAAATTGGGCCCAGTGAGCCATTTCCCTCCCCGGTGTCATGTGGCTCGTTGGTGTTACAAGGTCTCAGGTGTGAATGGGGAGCGGGTGGGTTACATTTCATACTTGTCACTGGAAGTTCAGCATGGCACCTCATGGCAAAGAACTCTCTGAGGAGCTGAAAAAAAAAGAATTGTGGCTCTATATAAAGATAGCCGAGGCTATAAGAAGATTGCCAAGACCCTGAACCTGAGCTGCAGCAGGGGGGTCAAGACCATAGAGCGGTCTAACAGGACAGGTTCCACTCAGAACCGGCCTTACCATGGTCCACCAAAGGAGTTGGCTGCATGTGCTCAGCGTCATATCCAGAGGTTGTCTTTGGGAAATAGAAGAGTGCTGCCAGCATTACTGCAGAGGTTGAAGGGGTGGGGGGGGTCAGCCTGTCAGTGCTCAGACCATACGCCGCATCAAATTGGTGTGCATGGCTGTCGTCCCAGAAGGAAGCCTCTTCTAACGATGATGACCAAGAAAGACCACAAACAGTTTGCTGAAGACAAGCAGACTAAGGACATGGATTCCTGGAACCATCTCCTGTGGTCTGATGACACCAACATCCACTGATTAGGTTCAGATGGTGTGAAGCGTCTGTGAAGGCAACCAGGTGAAGAGAACAAAGACAAGTGTGTCTTGCCTACAGTCAAGCATGGTGGTGGGAGTGCCATGGTCTGGGGCCCCATGGTGGTGGGAGTGTCATGGTCTGCATGAGTGCTGCCGGTACTGGGGAGATACAGTTCATTGAGGGAACCATGAATGCCAACATGGACTGTGACATACTGAAGCAGAGCATGATCCCCTCCCTTCGGAGACTGGGCCACAGGGCAGTATTCCAACATAACGACCCCAAACACACCTCCAAGACCACCACTGCCTTGCTAAAGAAGCTGAGGGTAAAGGTGATGGACTGGCCAAGCATGTCTCCAAACCTAAACCTTATTGAGCATCTGTGGGGCCTCCTCAAACGGAAGGTGGAGGAGCGCAAGGTCTGCAACATCCACCAGCTGTGTGATGTTGTCATGGAGGAGTGGAAGGTGGAGGAGCGCAAGGTCTGCAACATCCACCAGCTCTGTGATGTCATCATGGAGGAGTGGAAGACGGAAGGTGGAGGAGCGCAAGGTCTTTAACATCCACCAGCTCCGTGATGTCATCATGGAGGAGTGGAAGACGGAAGGTGGAGGAGCGCAAGGTCTCTAACATCCACCAGCTCCGTGATGCTGTCATGGAGGAGTGGAAGACGGAAGGTGGAGGAGCGCAAGGTCTCTAACATCCACCAGCTCCGTGATGTTGTCATGGAGGAGTGGAAGACGGAAGGTGGAGGAGCGCAAGGTCTCTAACATCCACCAGCTGCGTGATATCGTCATGGAGGAGTGGAAGAGGACTCCAGTGGCAACCTGTGAAGCTCTGGTGACCTCCATGCCCAAGAGGGTTAAGGCAGTGCTGGAAAATGTCGGCGACACAGAATATTGACAATTTGGGCCCAATTTGGACCTTGTCACTTAGGGGTGGAGTCACTTTTGTTGCCAGCGGTGTAGACATTAATGGCGGTGTGTTGAGTTATTTTGAGGGGACAGCAAATTTCCATGTTATACAAGCTGTACACTGACTACGTCACATTGTAGCAAAGTGTCAATTCTTCAGCGTTGTCACATGAAAAGATAGAATCAAAGATTTACCGGAGATGGTTTGGAGGAGCGTTGTAAGAACTTGAGGTCTGTTGATCTGACGGATTGCGTTTCCTCTCCCAGGTTTACTACATCAACTTTCCAGATTTTGCCAGTTACGAGGTGGTGGTGGACGAGAAGCCGTTCCTGCAGTGCACACGGAGTATAGAGCCGGGGAAAACCAACTTCAATACTTGCTACACGGCCGGAGTTTGCCTATTAAAAGCCAAACAGAAGATCGCCGTAAAGATGGTTCACGCCGACATCTCCATCAACATGAGCAGACATACGACATTTTTCGGGGCGATCCGATTGGGTGAAGCCCCTGGCTCATAGACTCCCGTGGAGAGTGGTAAACTTTAAAACAAAGGTCCATACAGTGTTACTATCCCATTGGGTTGAACAGACGTCATCCTACTTTCCCCATCTAATATTGTGGAAAGATGGAAGAATAGCGCCTTGGGGTTGCCGTAGTGGACATGAAGAGTCGGCTGGTTTTTGTTGTGGTCGCCGCACGCGCTGTGGAATTATCATCCTCACATTACCAGGGACTACTCAGCCAGTGTGCCTAGGACTGTCCTACCAGTGTGCTGGAGACCAGTTGGTCCTGATGTTGCACTAACCAGCGGCTGCAGTGCTGCTGAACAAATGTTATTGAGCAGTTGAAATACAAATCGTTCTTCCTATACCATATCTTTGAGCGAAGAATAATATATAGGCCACAGAAATACGTTTATACAAAATGTAGGGGGTTCAAGTGTAACCGGACACTTGCATAATACACCATCAACCCTTCTTTTGTGCCGCAGTTCCATTGCATTACATCAGGCTGGGTGGTCAGACGCTCATTCTGTGAATTTTTTTTTCCTAAAAGGGCTTTTTATATCGCTTTTCTAAGAATGGCGTATCTTTACAACGCGTTTATCACATCCAACGGAAGGATATGCAGTGAAGTTATAGAGGTGCACTATACTCCTGAATGTTTGTGGACACCTGACCATCAGCCTTGTGGGAACAGTTTGGTGAAGACTCTTCCCCCCCCCCCCCCCCCCAAGCCAGCTCTATGGATGACCAGTTTGGTGTGAAGGAACTCCAGTGTCCTGACCTCAACCCTACTGGGCACCTTTGGGATGCCTATTGTGAGCAAGGTCTCTTTTCTTATTTTTTGGGTGCCCAATGTGAGGCCTGATGTGTAGAGCCAGGTCTTCTCATCAGACACCGGTACCTGACCTCACAAATGGCTACAAATTCCAACAGCCACCCTCCCAAGTGTTATGGAAAGTCTTTCCAGAAGAGTGGAGAATGGTGTAGCTACAAAGTAGGGCAGCTCTACATCAATGGTCATGACTTTGGACTGGTATGTCCAAGGAGCTCATGGTCAGGTGTCCTCAGGGGTGAGGTTTGGAGGTGTGATCTCTGAAGGCATCTTACAGTCCCCTCTCTGGCTAAATGTGGAACTTTCAGGTCAGTACATGAAATGTTTGAAATGTGAAAGAAAATGTTCTATTACAGAGGAAATTATGAGGAACATATTTGTATGATCCAAGGTTTGTTTGTTTTTTTTATATGTGGGGGTATGTGTATGCTGCTTCTGCAGGGAACACGGTACATAGATTTTTGGAAAGCTCAGCAGCAGAATATCTTAACATTACTCCCTAATCTCACTCCTCCTCCTCCCTCCCCCCCCCCCCCCCCCCCCAAAGCATAGACCCTAGTCCCAACACCAGCATAGACCCTAATCTCACTCAACCACCCCCACCACCAGCATAGACCCTAATCTCACTCAACCACCCCCACCAGCAGCATGGACCCTAATCTCACCCCACCACCAGCATGGACCCTAATCTCACTCAACCACCCCCACCACCAGCATGGACCCTAATCTCACCCAACCACCCCCAAAATGGACCCTAATCTCACCCAACCAACACCAGCATGGACCCTAATCTCACCCAACCACCCCCAACACCAGCATGGACCCTAATCTCACCCAACCACCCCCAACACCAGCATGGACCCTAATCTCACTCAACCATCCCCAACAACAGCATGGACCCAAATCTCACCCAACCACCACCAGCATAGACCCTAATCTCACTCAACCACCACCACCATCATAGACCATAATCTCACTCAACCACCCCCACCACGAGCACAGACCCCAATCTCACACCACCAGCATGGGCCACAGCATGAAAAAGCCATTCTTCTTTGGTGGAACGTACTTGCTGGAATTTGGAAGAACGTACTTGCTGGAGTTTGGAACCGTAGGCTGGCCAAATTGCTGTTAGACTTTGTAAATTTTTCATCCAGCTCCTTCCACATGAAGGATATTGGGCCAGTAGGACCACCAAGCATCAGCACTGGCTGATGTATGTAGCACAGGGCCAGCTTTAGCCTTGCCCAATGGCTATCACCATCAGAGAGGGTTGCAGGGATTGTACGAGTGGGTTATCGAAAAAGTTTCCAATTCAGAATCCAGAGGATTTCCAATGGTTCAGCACTTCCATCCACAAACCACTAGATTCCACCAAAGCTACTCCAATGCAGGAACTTTTTTTTTCTTTTTCAAAAGAGCCAGCAAATGTTGGGGTCCCAAAATTCCCCCCTTTCATCAGGGAAGTATAGGAAACAAAGAAGGTGGACTGGATTAGGGATGAAGTTTTACCCAAGTGATGAAGCACAGGGTTCAGTCTGAAGTGGTCTAACCAGGGTGCAATGAGCACCGTGCTTCATCCCTAGTCCAGTCCATATACATGGTGTCCCGTCGTAGAGCCCTGATGTAGTGGGACAGTTCTGCCCCCCCAAAATGGGTTGGCTGTTCTACAGCCACTTGCCTACCTTTCACCTAGCTGATACCACACCAGTCTTCAAGTGGTTGTACCAGGATGATGCCTGAAGCTGCCATTTTGTAGAGCCAACATTAGGTTCTCAGATTGATCTTACAAGAGAGCCGAACTAGCTGCTCGATCTCTATTACGAGCCACAGGAGGGAACGTCCGAATCCAAGGCCGCGAGCTCTGTACTCCCCCACGGTATAGGACGCAGCCCGAGGCCGCGAGCTCTGTACTCCCCCACGGTATAGGACGCAGCCCGAGGCCGCGAGCTCTGTACTCCCCCACGGTATAGGACGCAGCCCGAAGGCCGCGAGCTCTGTACTCCCCCACGGTATAGGACGCAGCCCGAGGCCGCGAGCTCTGTACTCCCCCACGCTATAGGACGCAGCCCGAGGCCGCGAGTTCTGTACTCCCCCACGGTATAGGACGCAGCCCGAGGCCGCGAGTTCTGTACTCCCCCACGGTATAGGACGCAGCCCGAGGCCGCGAGTTCTGTACTCCCCCACGGTATAGGACGCAGCCCGAGGCCGCGAGCTCTGTACTCCCCACGCTATAGGACGCAGCCCGAGGCCGCGAGTTCTGTACTCCCCCACGGTATAGGACGCAGCCCGAGGCCGCGAGTTCTGTACTCCCCCACGGTATAGGACGCAGCCCGAGGTCGCGAGTTCTGTACTCCCCCACGGTATAGGACGCAGCCCGAGGTCGCGAGTTCTGTACTCCCCCACGGTATAGGACGCAGCCCGAGGTCGCGAGTTCTGTACTCCCCCACTGTCCAGGACGCAGCCCGAGGCCACGAGTTCTGTACTCCCCCACGGTATAGGATGCAGTCCGAGGCCGCGAGCTCTGTACTCCCCCACGCTATAGGACGCAGCCCGAGGCCACGAGTTCTGTACTCCCCCACGGTATAGGATGCAGCGCGAGGCCGGCATCCCCCCACACACACACGCACGCGCGCACGCTTCGAGTCCTTTTTTCATTGTTAGAATATTACAATTCTAAAACTTAATAATATCAGTGAAATATCCGAAAAATGCGATAATAATACCGTCGGATTTCAATACTAAAGTCATTAGCAAACAGAACCCATTTTTTTTTTTTCCTTCAGCGCAGTAATTTAGCGGAACAAAGTCGTTTTTGAAGTGTCATTTAGGAGACGGATCCCTTTTCCCAGAAGTCGGAATGCCAAGTCTCCCCCCCCACCCCCCCCCTCAGTATTTCATCCACTACAAATTGGATGAGGAATGCTCCACTGGTATGTGACACAATAAAAACACAAAGTAAATGTGGTATGTATAGGCTGGAGGGGGGGGGGTGATATTCTCATGGCCGGGGCCACACGAATGCCGCTCATATTTGTTGGATGAATGAGAATATGCAGAGTTTGCCTCCACGTGGGTCCCAGACAATGTCATTCCTTCCCGATGAACTCATTTTTCGCTCCTTTGGTGAGTGATGGCAGAATGTTTCCACACCAACGCCTCACGCAAATTCCTCTGCTCTGGAAATGTTTTTGTTGTCCTCAAGGTCTCATACCACAGATTCCCCCACAGTGGGCCAACCCAGAGAGAGACGTGTCGTCAATCATGGGGGAGCCTGTGCCGTAGTATTACATCAAATGACACAATAATTAGAAGGGCTTTTCTGGTGGCAGAAGGAAACCTGAAGGTTGGAAACAAGTAAATGTGATGTCAAGGGGAGAGATCTGCAGTTTGGTCTTTTGGGATATGCATGAGGTCGGCTGTCTAGGGTTACAAGTTATTAATGTGCTATCACCTGACGGTATTAAATGTTAATGGTGGACCCCACAGAGAGCAGAAGACCGCATTTCAAAAAGACGTTTCATAATTTAACAACTTGACTTTCAGTGAAGTTGCCCTTGAAGTGTTCTCTTCCGAGGGAGCCAAATGCTTCCATACCTTCAACCCCCACCCAAGTCTTTTACTCTGTGGCCTGGCAAAGCATTGGCAGAAAAATGCTTCCCATGCTCAGCTCCTACTGCACATGGTTGCCACTTGGCTTATTTATTCTTCTACATGGTCCCTTCCATCTCATGGAACCATCCATGGTGCCTTCCATCTCATGGAACCATCCATGGTGCCTTCCATCACATGGAACCATCCATGGTGCCTTCCATCATTTGGGATATGCAGGAGGTTGCCCGTCTAGGGTTAGGGGTTCTTTTTACCATTTACTATCACTTGACCAGTATCCCGTAAACGTCCGACACCACATAGAGTAGGAAACTATTTCAAAAAGATGTTTCATAAATTTAGTTTCCTACTCGATGTGGTGTCGGCCATTTACAGAATACTGGTAAAGTGATATTAAATGGTAAACAGAACCCCTAACCCTAGACGGGCAACCTCCTGCATATCCCAAATGATGGAAGGCACCATGGATGGTTCCATGAGATGGAAGGGACCATGTAGAATAAATAGGCCAAGTGGCAACCATGTGCAGTAAGAGCATGGGAAGCATTTTTCTGCCAATGCTTGCCAGGCCACAGAATAAAAAGACTTGGGTGGGGGCTGAAGGTATGTAGGCATTTGGCTCCCTCTCCGAAGGGAACACTTCAAAGATAACTTCACTGGAAGATAGTGGATACTATCCCTTATACACAGCTGATACCACAGAGAGCATAAGACTGAAGTACAATAAACATTTCAAAATTTAAAATGGGAACTTGTAGTGAAGTTGTCCTTGAAATGGATTTCCCAAGAAGGAGCCACCTGCCAAAATATCCAACTTTGCTATGGAGTCCTCCTACTGTGCATGGGTGCCGCTCAGCATATTTATTTCTATGCCTGATCTGTACACATGGTGGCCTCTATCATTTGGGTTGTGCAAGATATGGGTTAGCTAGGGTCAGTATATTAATGGTAATCCGAACTCCTAACCCTAGATAGCCCCACCTCCCGCATATGCCAAAATGATAGAGGCCACTATGAGTATGGACCGAAACCAGGAACAAATAGCTCCTATGGTGGCACATAGGTGCCACTCAGCCCATTTATTCCTGGTTTGTAGTCATGGTGGCTGCCATCATTTGGGATATGCAGGAGGTTAGCCATCTAGGGTTACGAGTAACATTCCCCAAGCAGGTGCCACCTGCCTAAATATCTTCAACTTTGCTATTGAGTCCCTCACCATCAAGTCCTCCTACTGGGCATGGGTGCTGCTCAGCCTGTTTATCCCTTTACCTGGTCTGTAGTCATGGTGGCTGCCATCATATGGGATATGCAGGAGGTTAGCCATCTAGGGTTATGGGTTCTGAGTAACTTTCCCCAAGCAGGAGGCCCCTGCCTAAATATCTTCAACTTTGCTATTGACACCTTCACTATGGAGGCCTCCTACTGTGCATGGGTGCCACTCAGCCCATTTAGTCCTATACCTAATCTGTACTCATGGTGGCTGCCATCATTTGGGATATGCAGGAGGTTAGCCATGTAGGGTTAGGGGTTCTGAGTAACGTTCCCCAAGCAGGAGCCACCTGCCTAAATATCCTCAACTTTTTTTTATTGAGTCCTTCACCATCAAGTCCTACTGTGCATTGGTGCTGCTCAGCCTATATAATCCCTTTACCTGGTCTGTAGTCATGGTGGCCGCCATCATTTGGTATATGCAGGAGGTTAACTATGTAGGGGTTCTGATTAACATGCCCCAAGCAGGAGGCACCTGTCTAAAGATCTTTAACCCTGCTATGGAGTCCTTCACTTTTTGGAGAAAAATGTCATGGCCAGCTCCTACTACGCATGGGTGCCACTCAGCCCATTCTTTCCCGTACCTGGTCTGTACTCATGGTGGCCTCCAGCCATCCAAAGAAATACATCTCCAGCCACAGGAATGAATGGGCATGCAAAGACCAGGCAGGGCCACAAGGAAGTAAATAACAGGGTTAAAAGGCAAGTATTTAGGTAGATGGCTAGACCTCAGGGATGGGGGAACATTTAAAAAGGACAACTTCACTAAATGGTAGGATACCCATTGAGGTTGCATGTCATACATAATGGGGTACAGACACTATAACCTGCATTCGTGGTTGCTCTCAGTGACCCACCTCCTATGGTTGATTGTTTTCACGTATTATGTTCATCATCAGATATAAATCTGGTTAGCAGCTCGTTGGCTGCTGATGGGACCTCCATCCTCGTCTGTACCGCAATGTATTTGGTCGTCCAATAGGAGAGGAGAATACGAGAACCTGTGAGCCCGGTTCACCTGGACATTGTGCTTGGCAGTGGGCTGGGAGCGATAATGAAGCTGCTTTGTAAATTGACATAATTATGTCGTTTGTAAATATAATGTATATAAACTAGGATGTAAGTTTATGTAAATGGATTTGTATTTTACAGATAAAGCCTTGTATCTCATCTGCATTTCCAGGCGATTATTTCTGCTCACTAGAACAAGCGGTGAATGCAGATTCGTACGCTTCCAATACCGACCAATGAACAGAAATCCAAAGAAACAAACAGAAGGATCACAGCTACACAACTCTGCGGCACTTAGTAAAAATTGACTTAGTTCAGCCGTGTCCCCATCCCCCTCTTCTACACAGTCCTGGATTGGACTACAAGCTGCCTCTCCAAGAAGCTGTGTGCTGGTAGGTTGGCCATAAATCGCTGCAGTAGAATTGTGATGCTGAGCCATTGGTGGAGCGTGCGCACCAACAGGAGGATCACAGCCGGGATATACAACTCTGGAGGCAAGGATCTACCTGAACAACATGGTAGCAAAGTTTACCAGAGCAGAAGGCGGGGTCAAGTATAAAAAAAACAAAAAACAAAACAATGCAGGGGTCAAGAAAAAGTAATACGGGGGTCAGGAGTGATGAATGCAGAATATAGGAGTCAAGAGTGAGTAACAGGATTCAGGGGTCAGGACTGATGAATGTAGACCGGACCAAATAATGCAGAATTTAGGGGGTCAAGCATAAATAACACAATAAAGGGGTCTGAAGTGATTATCGCAGAATTCAGGAGAAAGTAATGCAGGGGTCAGGAACGATTAATACAGGATTCAGAGGTCAAGAGTGATGAACAGGATTCAGAGGTCAAGAGTGATGAACGCAGAATACAGGGGTCAGGAGTGAGGAACAGGATTCAGAGGTCAAGAGCGATGAACGCAGAATACAGGGGTCAAGGGTGATGAACGCAGAATACAGGGGTCCGGAGTGAGTAATACAGGATTCAGAGGTCAAGAGTGATGAACGCAGAATATAGGGGTCAAGGGTGATGAACGCAGAATACAGGGGTCCGGAGTGAGTAACACAGGATTCAGAGGTCAAGAGTGATGAACGCAGAATATAGGGGTCAAGGGTGATGAACGCAGAATACAGGGGTCAAGGGTGATGAACGCAGAATACAGGGGTCAAGGGTGATGAACGCAGAATACAGGGGTCAAGGGTGATGAACGCAGAATACAGGGGTCGAGTGAGTAACACAGGATTCAGAGGTCAAGAGTGATGAACGCAGAATACAGGGGTCAAGGGTGATGAACGCAGAATACAGGGGTCAAGGGTGAGTAACACAGGATTCAGAGGTCAAGAGTGATGAACGCAGAATACAGGGGTCCGGAGTGAGTAACACAGGATTCAGAGGTCAAGGGTGATGAACGCAGAATACAGGGGTCAAGGGTGAGTAACACAGGATTCAGAGGTCAAGAGTGATGAACGCAGAATACAGGGGTCCGGAGTGAGTAACACAGGATTCAGAGGTCAAGGGTGATGAACGCAGAATACAGGGGTCAAGGGTGAGTAACACAGGATTCAGAGGTCAAGAGTGATGAACGCAGAATACAGGGGTCAAGAGTGAGTAACACAGGATTCAGAGGTCAAGAGTGATGAACGCAGAATACAGGGGTCCGGAGTGATGAACGCAGAATACAGGGGTCAAGAGTGATGAACGCAGAATATAGGGGTCAAGAGTAAGTAACGCAGAATGCAGGGGTCAGGAGCAAAGAATGTAGGGGGTCAAGACTCAGTAACAGAATTCAGGGGTCAAGCATAAATTACACAATACAGGGGTCAGGAGTGATTATCGCAGAATTCAGGAGAAAGTAATGCAGGGGTCAGGAACGATTAATACAGAAAGCAGGGGTCAAGAAAGAGTAACGCAGGATTCAGCGGTCAGGCATAACACAAAACCACATTCATTTTACTTTACAAAACCTTTTTTGTAGAGTTAATTTCTATTTTAAGTTCAGCTACTTGGACCATTGTACACGATTCTTCCCATATAGATTGCCCTTCCTCCTTCAAGCATCTAAGAAAAATCGGCATTTTGCTGTATCAAGTAATTCACTATAGAGCTACAAAAGAAAAAAAGACTTCAACACCCTGACTGAGACGGGAGGCACACACTCATCTACAATTTTTCATGCATGTTCCCATCCAGTAAGAAGTTACATCTACAATACCGCCAAAAAACATCAATATGGAGACTGCCAAAGGCTTCTGTAGGCCCCTATATATTGAGACGAATTTTAGAAGCAATGACAGCTGTAGATTACCTGGAGGGGAGAGACTGCAAACAGAGCTCCACAAAGGTGCCACCTAACAAGAAGGTCCTACATTGCTTCTGTACCTCGCTTAGTCTGCAAAGGTTTCCTTTTACCATCTAGACACACTGGTATGAGGTCTCACCCCAAAGGCGGTAGGTAGGTCTGAGGTCATGAAGGAACTGGAGTGTCCTGCACAGAGCCCTGACCTCAACCCTACTTAACACCTTTGGGATGAATTGGAACATCGATGGTGAGCCAGGTCTTCTGATCCAACATCACTACATAAGGGGTACTGTTAATACTACAGCATACAAAGACATTGTAGACAATTGTGCTCTTTAAACCTCTTAGTAATAGTTTGGTGAAGACCCTTTTCTGTTCCACCATGACTGTGCCCTGTATACAAAGCCATCTGCATAAAGACATGGTTTGACCTGTTTGTTATGGAGGAACTCAAGCGTCCTGATTTGATAAATTTTTCATGCATGTTCCCATCCGGTAAGAAATTACATCTACAATACCGCCAAAAATACATCAATATGGAGACTGCCAAAGGCTTCTGTAGGCCCCTATATATTGAGGAAAATTTTAGAAGCAAATGACAGCTGTAGATTACATGGAGGAGAGACACTGCAAACAGAGCTCCACAACACAAGGTGCCACCTAACAATAAGGTCCTACATTGCTTCTGTACCTCACTTAGTATGCAAATGCTTCTTTTTACCATCTAGACACACTCACCATCTCTCTGATGGCAGGAGAGCATTTGTCAAGTGGTATGTACAAGAAACAACCAGAAGCTGATGAATGGTATTGAAATCAGCAAATGGGTGACCATGGCCATGTAGAAGGACCTGACCATATGGCGAACACCAAAGGAAACACTGTTCGCCCAAGGCCTAAATTGTTTTTTTTTTTAAAAAGATTCCAGGAAAATGAAAAGAAAAAGAATGATGGTAGTGTTAAAGCAAAGAAAAACAAGGTGCATATGGCCAACCTCCAGTCTACAATGTATGTGGACACCTGACCATCACACCTACCTAAATGATCATATAGGATGGAATTCAGGTGTCTCCAGTGAAGGGTCCTGGTAATCCTCCATCATACAAAGACAATGTTGACAATTGGGCTCTTCCAACCTTGTGGTAACAGTTTGGTGAAGACCCTTTTCTGTTCCACAATGACTGTCCCCTGCGTACAAAGCCAGCTCCATAATAACATGGTTTGACCAGTTTGTTGTGGAAGTCCAGTGTCTTGCACAGAACTCTGACCTCAAATCTACTTTTGTAAGACCTTTGGTATAAGGTCTTCTCATCCAACATCAGTACCTGCCCTTAACCCTAGGGAACACCTCTGGTATGAGATCTTCTCACCCCAAAGGTGTTCGGTAGGTCTGAGGTCATGAAGGAACTTGGTATAAGGTCTTCTCACCCAACATCAGAAACTGCCCTTAACCCTATGGAACACCTCTGGTATGAGATCTCACCCAAAGATGCTAGGCAGGTCTGAGGTCATGAAGGAACTGGAGTGTCCTGCACACAGCCCTGACCTCAAACCTACTTTTGTAAGACCTTTGGTATAAGGTCTTCTCACCCAACATCAATACCTGCACTTAACCCTATAGAACACCTCTGGTATGAGGTCTTCTCACCCCAAAGGTGTTAGGTAGGTCTGAGGTCATGAAGGAACTTGGTATAAGGTCTTTTCACCCAACATCAGAAACTGCCCTTAACCCTATGGAACACCTCTGATATGAGATCTCACCCCCAAAGGTGCTAGGCAGGTCTGAGGTCATGAAGGAACTGGTGTGTCCTGCACAGAGCCCTGACCTCAACCCTACTTAACACCTTTGGGATGAATTGGAACATCGATGGTGAGCCAGGTCTTCTGATCTAACATCAGTACTTAAGGGGTAATACTACAGCATACAAAGACATTGTAGACAATTGTACTCTTTACACCTCTTAGTAACAGTTTGGTGAAGACCCTTTTCTGTTCCCCCATGACTGTCCCCTGTATACAAAGCCAGCTCCATAAAGACAAGTTTGCAAAAGTTTGGTGTGGAGGAACTCAAGTGTCCTGCTACGATACATTTTTCATGCATGTTCCCATCCGGTAAGAAGTTAATCAAAAAAATAGCATCAGCTATTAATTCATAGAGAATCCATTTAAAAATGCTTTAGGAGGTGTATGTTGTAATCACCAAGTCATATTCTCCTCTAATTTAAGAGTTCCTTGGGGGCTTCCAGAGAATATTCTTTGCACAAGTTCGTCTTTGATCTTTGAAACTTCCTATCTGCCAATTCTTTCAAGATGTTTGATATACACGGGAGTACTGGTTTGAACTTTTGGCGCAGATCGTGAAATGTCAGTTTTGTAAGGGGAAGAAGGCTTGCCTTAAAGCAAAACTTTAGGTTAAAAGGAAAAAAAACAAAAAAAAACAAAGTGCTGTTAGCTTGGCTTTTTTTTTTTTTGGCTAGAAGGATCTATTCTGTATTAGTACTCATTACTCTTTATGCTTGCGAAAGTTTCTCCGTACCATGGCCTACTTCACATGGGTAGTGTAGATTCCAAACATCTGTCAGATGATGAGGAGTAAAGCTTAGTTCCGGGATGGTGCAGCTCGATCGCATAGAACAAAGATGGCACCAATGGCTTTGGATAGGCAGATGAGAATGTGGAGACACATTGGGGAACAGGACAAGCCCAGAAGGACGTTCCTTGTGCATGCTTGCTTATTGCAAGTCCTACCCACCCAATAGCTCCAATTTAAAGGGTATACAGCAGTGGCTGTCAACGTATGGGGTTATAAGGTGCCTCAGATGTGGCCCCTGACATCACCAAAAGGGACACCCATAATATTCAGTGTATTTAAGGCTACAGAGGATGGTCTGTGGACATATTACAGGTATTTGGAGTTTTCCCCCCCAAGTTTTTGCAGTGGAGTTATTTTTTTGCAAAAGCAAAACCATAACCATGTTAAAGCAAAAAAAGTGCATGAAAAAGAGCACTTAAGGCATGTCATATGGTCACCTTCCAAAGAGGGGGGACCCCCAAGGGCGAAAGACTCCTGATGAGGGCAAGGCACATTCAGGTCCACCTAGCCAAAAGGCCCAGCGGACCCCACTCCTCATGATTAATCGAAGCTGACCAACAAGTACTGGGTGAGGGGTACTGCCAAAGAGAGACCCCCTCAAGGCAGGTGACGAAGAAACCCAAGGGGGGCACACATTTTCCCCCTGGACTTCAGGGTGCAAGACTTCTGATGGGGACAAGACGCATTTAGGTTCACCTAGCCAAAAGACCAGGTGGACCCTACTCTTCACGATTAATCGAAGCAGACCAACAAGTACTGGGTTAGGGGCAGGGGCGGACTGACATCTCATGGGGCCCCCGGGCAATAGGGGATCATGGGGCCCCTGTGTCCTTGCCCAAACTCAAAATGCCTATGAAAAAGGTACCAGGGGCATCTCATGGGGCCCCCTACTGACCCAGGGCCCTCAGGCAGTGCCCGAGTTTCCAAATGGTCAGTCCGACCCTGGTTAGGGGTACTGCCAAAGAGAGACCCCCTCAAGGCAGGTGAGGAAGGAACCCAAGGGGGCACACATTCTCCCCCTAACTTCAGGGTTCAAGACTCCTGATGGGGACAAGACGCACTCAGGTCCACCTAGCCAAAAGGCCCAACGGACCCCACTCCTTATGATTAATCGAAGCTGACCAACAAGTACTGGGTGAGGGCTACTGCCAAAGAGAGACACCCTCAAGGCAGGTGACGAAGGAACCCAAGGGGGCACACATTCTCCCCCTAACTTCAGGGTTCAAGACTCCTGATGGTGACAAGACGCACTCAGGTCCACCTAGCCAAAAGGCCCAGCGGACCCCACTCCTCAATCGAAGCTGACCAACAAGTACTGGGTGAGGGGTACTGCCAAAGAGAGACCCCCTCAAGGCAGGTGACGAAGGAACCCAAGGGGGGCACACATTCTCCCCCTGGACTTCAGGGTGCAAAACTCCTGATGGGGACAAGACACACTCAGGTTCACCTAGCCAAAAGACCCGGCGGACCCTACTCTTCAAGATTAATCGAAGCTGACCAACAAGCACTGGGTGAGGGGTTCTCCCAAAGAGACCCCTCAAGGCAGGTGATAAAGGAACCTAAAAAGGGACACACATTCTCCCCTACTTCAAGGTGCAAGACTCCTGGAGGGGACAAGACACACTCAGGTCCACTTAGCCAAAAGGCTCACGCTCCTCATAAGTTGACCGAGTACTTGGTGAGGGACTCTCCCGAAGAGATACCCCTCAAGGCAAGGGAGGAAGGAACCTAATAGACACACATCCCCCTAGCCTTCACAGTAGGCCCTACAATAGGTAGGTCCAAACCCTACCATCTTTCGAGGACATATTACAGGATATGCTACAGGTGTGGTTGGATACTGGAGACATACTGAACGACACAGAATGAGAACATGTTATAAGAGACTGCTAGAGTTCAGTGCAATTGCAACCCCTTTACCATTGAATACTCCCCCCACTGACAGCAGGGGCCAAGAAGCACAAAACTAAATTCCAAAGGGCCACAGGTTGCGCAGGTTCAATGTCCAACTTTAAATAAAACCGTATACTTTGGAGGTATGAGGACATCACCTGTGCCTCCTGGAAGCGATGGAGGCTGGGGCCATGGTGGGGGGCTTGCGAAAAAAGTGTACCTTCTGTTTGGCATAGAAGGTCCATTTTTAATGGTACATGGACGCCTCATAGGAGCGCACTGCTCAATGTTGTATCACCTACACGGATATATTTGTAAATGATATGAAGCATTTGTAGGCAATGCAAATAAAACACCTCACAGAACTCTGTAGCACTAACCCCTTAGGAGTTGCTGAAGATTTGGGTCCTCCTATAGTCCTGCACAGCCAGGCAACACGAATCTTCACACAGGCTTGCATTCCAGAGTCAAAGATCAGTCCTTGAGCTTTAGTTTCGTTATTTTATTTAGGGGATTTGAACTGGGATGGGGTTAAGGGTGTACAGGATGCCAAAAGGGAACTGAGGAACTGAGGACAACTTCCTGGAACCATTTACAAGCCTTCACTGCAACACAGTCTCTGTGGGAGAGCTAGGCAGCATCGCCTTAATGTTCCCCTCCAGACCCTAGATGAACCCCTCTTCCTTCACCCAGCAAGCTTGAGGTATCCCTGAACAGGGGATCTGGTGCCGGTTACTTTAAGAAGTGGACAGTCCCAAGTAGATAGTGAATCTTGTTTCCCACCAGAGTGCTGATTCCCCTATCTGCCCAGGGGGGGTAAGGGGTACACACTCATATCCTCTCCTGTACCGCTGATAGGTTGGTGGCTGCTACCAGGCCTTCTAGTTAGGCTGTTCCTTCCTTGCTGTACAGGTGGTCCTCACTGTGGGGGCCAGTGAAGTTCTGAGCCTTCTTCCTTTCCAGCTCTGCTGCCTATAGGTGAGCCCCTCTCTCCATCTGGGTCCCCTCCCAGGCTCCTGCCTTCAGCCTCACAGTTTCCTCACAGTCTTCCACCCGAACTCTTCCTGCAGCTGAGCAGGCTCAGAGACTCTTAAAAGTTCTCCCAGCCCCTTTCCAAGCCTCCTTTTGGGGACTGGCCAAGATCCTTCAAAAAGTCAGACCAGCCACTCCTCATTTTCTCCAAAGGTCTAGAACAGCAGGAAACTCCAGAGAGCTGGCCTGCAGAGCCTCTCAGCTCCTGACCCAAATTTGAACTCCTGACTGTTACACCCAGGCTGCTACTCAGCCTTCCTCTCTAACTATCAGGATTTTAGCTCCCCTTAGCCAACTAGGAGGGCGCTACAACTCATTGCTCAGCATTGTATTCTGTGCACAGCGATATTTGTATTCCATGTTAATAAGGGTCCAAGTCTCTCCTTCAGTTCTTCCAAAATCTGCCAGCCAGGCTCAGGTATTAAACGACATGTGCTTCTATGTTCACAGCTACCGTCTTCTACTGATGTAGTCCAAAAATGGAATAAATATTGTGAGAGATGTGACATATGGAAGGTGGAGTTAGCGCAGTATTGTAGAACATTGGTTGTCACCCTCCAGGCCATGGCCCATAAACTGCAAACACCCTAACCTCCCACAATGCCTCCTAGCCGCCAAATTGCTACCAAACTTCCTGTAGTGGCCTTTCAACCTCTTACAGTGCCGCAGGTCCCCTAGGAGCCCACAATCCTTACTGTGCCCTCCAACCTCCCACAGTGCTCCCTAGATTGTGGCAGAGCCTCTATTCCCCCATAGTTCTTTCAACAGTGCCCCCAGTCTTCCACATTGACCCAGCGGTGCCCCCCCCCAGTCTCCCACATTGCCATAATAGTGCCCCCCAGTCTCCCACATTGACCTAACAGTGCCCCCAGTCTCCCACGTTGACCCAACAGTGCCCCCCAGTCACCCACATTGCTATAACAGTTCCCCCCAGTCTCCCACATTGAGCCAACGGTGCCCCCCAGTCTCCTACATTGACCCAATGGTGCCTCCCAGTCTCCCACATTGACCCAATGGTGCCCCTCAGTCTCCCACATTGACCCATCGGTGCCCCCCAGTCTCCTACATTGACCCAACTGTTAAGGATCTGGGTATGACCAGAAATGTGTAGGAACACAGGCATAGTCAGGGCTGGAGAGGTGGAAAGGTCAGGCAGGCCATTAGGTACTGTCAGGCACCGCCCGGTGGGATCTCTAGTGACCCACAGAATGGGATTCCCCAGGGCGCGGAGTCTAAGCCCCAGTCTGTCTTTTCACCAGAGCCCCTGATGGTAGGGATGGATTTGGCGCAGGACTGAGACCAGGTCGCGGCCCCTGAGTGCACCCAACTGTGGTAGAGGGGTCCACCGAGGGTATGTACCGGGGGAAAGCCTGACGTGAAGAGGCTGGCAGACCTGGTAACAGGGACAGATCCGTGCGGGATGGATGGATGGATCGTCTGGGTAGCGTCTGGCGTAGTCAGGCAGGCCAGGTCAGCAACGTGCAGGCAGCGAGGTACCGGAGGAGCAGGCAGAGAATAGTCAGGGTCACAAGCCGGGTTCAGTAACTCACGGGCAGTGCGGTACAGAGGATCAGGCAGAAGGATGGTCAGGCAAGCCAGGGATCAAGCAGGAGAAGTCAGCAGAGGTCAGGATCAGGCAGGGTCGGCAACAAGTCAGATAGTCAGCAGAACAGGAACACAGAATACACGGTACAGGGGCTCATGGGAAACAATACACCAAGGCCCTGATCACAGACCTGGTCCTGCTTAAATACACCTCCTGCAATCAGCTTCAGGTGATGGCCTGATTGCAGGAGTGAGATTCTGGCTGCTGAGAGCACCCACTGGCCAGCCTTGGTACTGCAGCCCACAAGGCAGGTGAGTCCCACCACCATTGGCAAGTCCATTCCTGACACCAACGATGCCCCCCAGTCTCCCACATTGACCCAACAGTGCCCCCCAGTCTCCCACATTGCCATAACAGTGCCCCCCAGTCTCCCACATGGTCCCAACAGTGCCCGAACAGTGCCCCCCAGTCTCCCACATTCCCCCTGCAAAAACCCCCAGCCCCCATAGCTACCCCAAGCCCCCTTCAGAAACCTGGTCCAATACAGGGCCACCAAGTCTGCTGCAGAGCCCAATAGCCCCCTCCAAGATCTTAAATAATGACACCCAGCCCCATCCATAGCCTCCAGAATTTCAATACAGATTTTGTATTGTAAGTCAAACCTGCATGAGGGCACAAAAAAAAGTTAACATGTTCGTGTTCAAGAGACCCAAAAAAGTGTGAATGCTTGGAGATGATATTGGGTTGAGTTCTGGTCATTTATATTTCTGGAATATCGTTGGCATGATGGGCCTACTCACTACAAGTCTCCAGTCATATGCTGTAAGGAGGGCCCCTAATGTTGGGACCAAAGGGCTCCACCTCCAATACCCGGGTCAGGTGACCAGTATGCTTCTGGTAAGAGGAAAGTCATTGCTTGCACCTCCAACCTTTCTGTATTGTCCAAGCCCAGCCTAACGGAGGTAACAGCTCAATACATTGTAAAAGGTTTCCAGAACAGCAGATTATTGGCCGAAAGCCACCGTTATGACTTCACAGCAATTCCAGAAATATCGCATTCTCTGCAGGGAATTTTAATCAAACCTGGGGTGGCTATTTAGCTGTGAAGTGTTCAAACTGACATGTAGAGCCCAAAATTTCAATGTCGGCATTGCCTAGAAACATGAACGGATCAAAGGCGTGTTACATCAATCAAGGCTCATGTAAACCAAGATGGTTGAGAACAAATTTCCAGAACGTGTCCTCATGTCCCACTTCCATTTCTATGTACCTGTGCACAGGGCCTCCAGTAGAAATCACGGCTCCCCATACAACCTACCTGTTTGGGCCCCTCCAATAGGATACTTCACAACACGTACCTCCTTCCCTACCTCCCTCTCCTCCAATGCCAAGGTTGGTCGTTTGCATGAGGTTTATACAGACCTAGGTCCAACAACCTCTCATATTATGCTGCGATTATTAATTCTGCCACTAGGTAACACATGAAAATTATTGCACCATTTCTAGTAGAACTACATGGTTGTGATGTCATTTCCTGTCTGTGTGTTCTTGTTTTTGTAATTAAATAAGAAAGGTTCAGCTGTATGTCCTACACCAGGGGTGTCAAACTGGTGGCCCTCCAGCTGTTGTGAAACTACAAGTCCCATCATGCCTCTGCCTTTGGGAGTCGCACTTGTAACTGTCAATCTTGCAATGCCTCATGGGACTTGTAGTTTGGCAACAGCTGGAGGGCCGACAGTTTGACACCCGTGTCCTACACCATCTTGAATGGTAAGAGTCATATCTACAGCAGCTTTCCAACAGGAGTAAGAAGAGGAGAGATTTACCGACCGATCTCTTGCACTCTGCTGCACCAGGCCACCCGTAGGCAGACCCTGCTGGGGCCCTAATGGTTCATGCATGGGTTATCCGCGGTGCTGGGATTCAGGGCCAGGATTAGGAGATACGGATTTACAGCTTCAGATTTACCTCCATTATTTGCTCCTTGCAGGAAGAACAGAAGCATCAGAGATTTGCAATGTGATGACAGCAGAACATTTACAGTCATCAGGAAAATGTTTTGGGGCCCCACCTCTATCCAAAAGACTGGTACTCCAAATTCCTGAATAAGTTTATCCATGAGTTGCCATGGTGATGAATGGAAAGGGGTTTTTTTGGCAACTATCATTGCCAGTCTGAAAAAGGTTCCAATAATTGGTAAATCCAAAAATTTCGAGAGTAAAACCACAAAAACAAAAAAACAACAACAACAACAACAACACACAAGTTATCTCTGTTACCAAAATGACTTTGGAAGATTGTGGTCATGTAGTCGGTATTATTGGAGAAGATAGGGCTAGTATGATGCCATCTTGGAGCCTCAAGCATTAGGGGATGGAGATATCTTCAGAATGAGAGATACTAAAGGGAGATGGGTATCTTCTCCTCTCCTCCAAATACCTATTGGACCATCAACACATTCTTCACAGAGAAACCAATTAACATGAACATAGGGAGACAGGTGTCAAACAAGCTTTTCCTCATATGCTTCTGCTCTTCTTTAAAATGGATATTGGACCCTCGACCCGTTCTTCGCGTCTTGTAGACCCTCCACCCGTTCTTCGCGTCTTGTAGACCCTCCACCCGTTCTTCGCGTCTTGTAGACCCTCCACCCGTTCTTCGCGTCTTGTAGACCCTCCACCCGTTCTTCGCGTCTTGTAGACCCTCCACCCGTTCTTCGCGTCTTGTAGACCCTCCACCCGTTCTTCGCGTCTTGTAGACCCTCCACCCGTTCTTCGCGTCTTGTAGACCCTCCACCCGTTCTTCGCGTCTTGTAGACCCTCCACCCGTTCTTCGCGTCTTGCAGACCCTCCACCCGTTCTTCGCGTCTTGTAGACCCTCCACCCGTTCTTCGCGTCTTGTAGACCCTCCACCCGTTCTTCGCGTCTTGTAGACCCTCCACCCGTTCTTCGCGTCTTGTAGACCCTCCACCCGTTCTTCACGTCTTTTAGACCCTCAACCCGTTCTTCACATGTCTTTTGGACCCTCAATGCATTCTTTACAGAGGATCCAATTAACATGAACAGAGGGAGACTGGTGTCTGCTTCAGTGGTTCTTTTCTCTGACGCCATCGTTGGGCTTCAAGTATTATGCAGAGATCTGCAGATTGATAGATACTATAAAAGGAGGCAGGTATCAAAAAAGCTTCTTAAAAAAGCATAGTCAAAAGCAGCTACTCCTCCTCTACTTCTGCACTTATCTTCTCTAAATGTCTAGTGGACCCTCAACCCATTCTTCACGTCTTTTTAGACCCTCAACCCATTCTTCACATGTCTTTTGGACCCTCAACCCATTCTTCACGTCTTTTTAGACCCTCAACCCATTCTTCACGTCTTTTGGACCCTCAATCCATTCTTTACAGGAGGATCCAATTAACATGAACAGAAGAAGACAGGTGCCTGCTTCAGTGGTTCTTTTCTCTGACGCCATCATTAAGCTTCAAGCATTATGGGATGGGGAGATCTGCAGACTGATAGATACTATAAAAGGAGACGGGTATCAAAAAATATTCTCAAAAAAGTATTGTCAAAGCAGCTACTGCTCCTCTGCTTCTGCGCTTATCTTCTCGAATTGTCTTTTAGACCCTCAACCCATTCTTTACAGGAGGATCCAATTAACATGAACAGAGGGAGACAGGCGTCTGCTTTAGTGGTTGTTTTCTCTGACGCCATCATTGGGCTTCAAGTATTATGGGATGGAGAAATCAGCAGATTGATAGATACTATAAAAGGAGACAGGTATCAAAAAAGCATCGTCAAAACAGCTGCTCCTCCTCTGCTTCGGCTCTTATCTTCTCTAAATGTTTATTGAACCCTCAACCCATTCTTCACATAGGAACCAATTACCATGGACATACGGGGACAGGTGTCTGCTTCAGTTCTTTTTTCTGATGCCGTCATTGAGCTTCAAGCATTATGGGATGGGGAGATCTTCAGATTGATAGATACTAAAAAGGGAGACAGTCGTCAAAGCAGATCCTTCTCTACTTCTCTTCTGAATGGCTATTGGACCCTCAACCCATTCTTCACAGAGGAGCCAATTAACATGAACACAGGGGGACAGGTGTCTGCTTCTCTTCTTTTCTCTGAAGTCATCCTTGAGCCTCAAGCATTATAGGATGGAGAGAGCTGCAGATTGATAGATACTATAGGGAAACAGTTGTCAAAGCAACTAATCCTCTGCTTCGGCTCTTCTCTGAATGTCTATTTGATGCTCAACCTGTTCTTCACTTGTCTCTTGGACTCTCAACCAGTTCTTCACAGAGGAACCTATTAACATGAATATAGGGAAACAGGTGTCCGCTTCTGTTCTTCTCTGAAGCCATCATTGAGTCTCAAGCATTATAGGATGGGGAGATCTGCAGATTGATAGATACCATAGGGAGACAGTCGTCAAAGCAGCTACTCCTCCTCTGCTTCTGCTCTTCTCTGAATGTCTATTGGTCCCTCAACCCATTCTTCACAGAGAAACCAATAAACATGAACATAATGTCCAGGGGCTGCTCCTCTTCTTCTGCCCTTCTCCAAACATTTCATGGACCTTCAACCTGTTCTTCAGAAAGGAACCAATAGACATGAACAGGGGCGGACTGACAACTCATGGGGCCCCCGGGCAATAGGGGATCATGGGGCCCCTGTGTCCTTGCCCAAACTCAAAAAAGCCTATAAAAAAGGTACCAGGGGCATCTCATGGGGCCCCCTACTGACCCCGGGCCCTCGGGCAGTGCCTGAGTTTCCAAATGGTCAGGCCGCCCCTGGACATGAAGATATGGAAACAGGTGTCTGGTTCTTCTTTTCCCTGAATGTCTATTGGGCCCTCTACTCATTTTTCAGAGGTAAACCAATAATCCTAAACATAGGGAGACAGGTGTCTACTTCTGTTCTTCTTTCCTCCTACAGCGTCATTGAGCCTCAAGCATTATGGGAGGAGTAGACTTGCAGACTGACAGATACTAAAGGGAGACAGCTGACAAAGCAGCTACTGCTCCTCCGCTTCTGCTCTTCTCTGAATGCTTCTTGGACCCTCAAATTGTTCTTCAGAGAGAAACCAACAAACATGAACATATGGAAACAGATGTCTTCTTCTCTTCTCTGAATGTCTATTTGACGCTCAACCTGTTCTTCACTTGTCTCTTGGACTCTCAACCAGTTCTTCACAGAGGAACCTATTAACATGAATATAGGGAAATAGGTGTCCGCTTCTGTTCTTCTCTGAAGCCATCATTGAGTCTCAAGCATTATAGGATGGGGAGATCTGCATAGATACCTGATAGATACCATAGGGAGACAGTCGTCAAAGCAGCTACTGCTCCTCTGCTTCTGCTCTTCTCTGAATGCTTCTTGGACCCTCAAATTGTTCTTCAGAGAGAAACCAACAAACATGAACATATGGAAACAGATGTCTTCTTCTCTTCTCTGAATGTCTTAAGACACCTAACCCATTCTTCATAGTGAAGCCAACAAACAACATAAGGAGACAGGTGTCAAAGCAGCTACTCTTCTCTAAATGTCTATTGGAACCTAAAAACTCATCCTTCACAGAGGAACCGATAAACATGAAGATACAGAGACAGGTCCTCACCTACCTGTTAGTGGAGCTCAAGATAACGAGGTTGGCCTCTTGCACAATTCCTATCCAAGCACCCTTGGTGGTAAAGAAAGGAACTGCTAGGGCAGCAGAAGAATGCAGGTTCAGCAAACTTGAACTTGGAGATGCTGAGGTTGGATGAGCAGAAGTGAGGGGTTGGGTCACAAGCAGAGTTTGGTAATAGCCAGGCAGATATGTATAGTATCAGGATCAGAATCTACATCCGAGACAGGCATTGGTCTGCAACATGATGGTAGCGAGGTGCAAAATCAGCAGGCAGAATCTTAGTCAAAAGTCCAGCCTGGGGTCAGCAATGCGGATCAGTGGAAGACATAACAGGCAGGGGCAATCCAAAGAATAGTCAGATGGAGTTCGGTCAGTAACAGGATTAAGCAAGCTTTCATGAACACAAGTCACAAGGGTAAAGCTGAAGACCATCCAGCAATGATACTGGGCAGGCCTCTGGTTTAAGAAGGCTGCTAGGTGCCAGGATCCATGGGCACGCCTGTGCATCCACATGTGCACTGTTGCATGCACTCTCTCATTCTCGCAAGTCCAAGTACACATCTATACTCAGGAGTATGAGCAAGTGCATGAGAAGAAGCATGGCCGCCCTGAGGTTCCTCACACAGGTGTCAAAGCAACTACTGTACTACTTCTCTCTGAATAACCTATTGGATCCTCAACTCATTCTTTACAGAGAAACCAACAAAGAGGAGCAGAGCCAAAACACAAAAAGTAGGCAATGTTTGCTGGCCTGCGAGAGGACGACTTACTATAAGTATGCTACAGATTGTTTCTAATTATAAAACAGGTCTTTTGCAACTTCAGCTTTTCCCACCTTTTGTGGAACTGAAAATCCCACCATTATGCCCAGAACTCCTATATTTCCTTCAACCCTTTGGTAGGACATCACCAAAATCATCCTGAAGATCTGGATCAAACATCTCCAGGCCATACTTCCTACTCCCCAAATGGTTACCTATCTTAAGGGGGGCTCCACACAACAAAAAAGTGTGAGATCCCCCTCAAAATCCATACCAGACCTTTGAACTGCATGCAGCCTGGCTTAAGCGTGCATTCCATCCCCGTCCCTTCCCTCCCAAATCTTGAACCATACCAAACCACATACCCTCAACATGGGGGTCCCCTCCTGGAAAAGCCCTTGTCCCCACATTGATGAGGACAAGGGTCTCTTCCCCACAACAATTGCCTGGTGGTTGTGGGGTGCTGTAGGTGGGGAATTTATTGAAATCTGGATGCCCCCTTCAATAATAGGGGGCCCCCCCAGATACTTCTCCCGATCCTATGTGAATGAGTACGGGATACATAATCCAATCCAGCATGCGTTGGTTGGTACATAGGAATATTGTCCTTCTCATGAACACACCAAGGAGGGTGGCCATGTAAAACCAGCACAGCCATTCTCATAAAAGGAAATGAAATCCAGAATATATCAGAATTCACATTCCAAACTCAAAAGTATTCGGATGGCCACTTATGAAGGGAAGTATTATTTTTTAAATGTTGTTGTATTGGGTTTGGTGACCTATTTCTATGGTTTTTGTATCACTTAAATATGTCAGCTTGATCTTCCTCGTGTCGTTTCTGCAACTGACTTTTGTTTTGAACAAGTGCTGTGAAAACCCCCGGCCTGCCATGTGTTCACATACATTGGATTATCTGTATTCCCCTGATGTTTCCTTCCTTCCACAGCGCACATAAATAGATCAGAAGAAGATGCAGTGTGTGCAGAATGCCGTCCCCGGGAGAGGTGCAGAGATGGTGTCTATGGGCATCTCACTTTCTACAACTAATGTTATGTCAGGTCCACGCCAATACTGATCCGGCCCAAGCATGCGTCCAGGTATGTACTCCTAACTTCCATCTTCTGAAAGTAGTGTAACTAAAAAGGGACGTTTTATAGGAGATGGAGAGAGGATGGAAGGAGGACAGTGAAGGACCTGGGGTACACAAAGGCTCAGCATGCAAAGGCAAATGGCGTTGGCAGTTCAGGCTTTCATCAGCTTGTTGGACATCCCATTCCAAAATCATGGTTGTAAACCTGAAGCTGCCACCATAGCCATTGACATGGAACTGCCCTCCTTGCCCCCCTTGCCCCATGCCTATTAATATGGAATTGCCTCCCTCTTTGAAGATATAACATCCTCTAGTCTTCTGGGAAGACTGTCCACAAGGTTATGGAGGATGTCATTCCAAAATCATGGTTGTAAACCTGAAGCTGCCCAGCATAGCCAATGACATGGAACTGCCCTCCTTGCCCCATGTCCATTAATCTGGAATCGCCTCCCTCTTTGGAGCTATAACAACCTTGTGGAAAGTCTTCCCAGAAGACTAGAGGATATGGAGGATGTCATTCCAAAATCATGGTTGTAAACCTGAAGCTGCCCACCATAGCCAATGACATGGAACTGCCCTCCTTGCCCCATATCCATTAATATGAAATCGCCTCCCTCTTTGAAGCTATAACATCCTCTAGTCTTCTGGGAAGACTGTCCACAAGGTTGTTATGAAATCGCCTCCCTCTTTGGAGATATATTAATGGACATGGGACAAGGAGGGCAGTTCCATGTCATTGGCTATGGTGGGCAGCTTCAGGTTTGCAACCATGATTTTGGAATGACATCCTCCATAACCTTGTGGAAAGTCTTCCCAGAAGACTAGATGATATGGAGGAAGGATGTCATTCCAAAATCATGGTTGTAAACCTGAAGCTGCCCACCATAGCCATTGACATGGAACTGCCCTCCTTGCCCCATGCCTATTAATATGGAATCGCCTCCCTCTTTGGAGCTATAACAACCTTGTGGACAGTCTTCCCAGAAGACTAGAGAATGTTATAGCTCCAAAGAGGGAGGCGATTCCATAGGAATAGGCATGGCGCAAGGAGGGCAGTTCCATGTCGATGGCTATGGTGGGCAGCTTCAGGTTTGCAACCATGATTTTGGAATGACATCCTCCACAACCTGTGGAATGTCTTCCCAGAAGACTAGTGGATATGGAGGATGTCATTCCAAAATCATGGTTGTAAACCTGAAGCTGCCCACCATAGCCATTGACATGGAACAGCCCTCCTTGCCCCATGTCCATTAATATGAAAATCGCCTCCCTCTTTGAAGCTATAACATCCTCTAGTCTTCTGGGAAGACTGTCCACAAGGTTGTTATGAAATCGCCTCCCTCTTTGGAGATTAATGGACATGGGACAAGGAGGGCAGTTCCATGTCTTTGGCTATGGTGGGCAGCTTCAGGTTTGCAACCATGATTTTGGAATGACATCCTCCATATCCTCTAGTCTTCTGAGAAGACTTTCCCCAAGGTTATGGAGGATGTCAGTCCAAAATCATGGTTGTAAACCTGAAGCTGCCCACCATAGCCATTGACATGGAACTGCCCTCCTTGCCCCATGTCCATTAGTATGGAATCGCCTCCCTCTTTGGAGCTATAACAACCTTGTGGAAAGTCTTGCCAGTAGAGTAGAGGATGCTATAGCTCCAAAGAGGGAGGCGATACTATATTAATGGACATGGGGCAAGGAGGGCATTCCAATTTATTCCAAAAGGTGTTCAGTAGGGTTGAGGTCAGGGGTCTGCACAGGACACTCGAGTTCCTCCACACCAAACTGGGCAAGCCTTGTCTTTATGAAGTTGCCCCTACCCTTTGATTATAACATCCTCCTCATTTCTGGGAAAACTTTCCCCAAAATTTTGGAGTGTGTCTGTGGGAATTCGTTCCCATTTGTGAGATCGTCGATGTTGGCAGAGAAGACCTGGCTCACAATTGGCATTACATCCCAAAGGTGCTGATTAAGGTTGAGGTCAGGGGTCTGCGCAGGACACTCGAGTTCCTCCACACCAAACTGGTCAAGCCGTGCCTTTATGGAGTTGCCACTACCTTTTGATTATAACATCCTCCTCTCTTCTGGGAAAACTTTCCCCAAGATTTTGGAGTTGTCTGTGGGATTTGTGCCCATTTGTGATGTCACCAGGTACTCCCGTTGGATGAGAAGACCTGGCTCACACTTGACGTTACATCCCGAAGGTGTTCAGTGGGGTTGAGGTCAGCTCTCTGCGTAGAACACGAGTTCCTCCACACCAAACTAGTCAAATCATGATTTTTCCCAAAGCTTTTGGAGTGTCTGTGGGGTCCGCGATGTTGTATGCAAAGACCTGGCTTACAACTGGCGTTACATCCCGAAGGTGTTCAGTAGGGTTGAGGTCGGGGCTCTGTACAGAACATTGGAGTTCCTCCACACCAAACTGGTCAAACCATGTCTTTACGGAGCTGGCTTAGTACACAGGAAACACCCGACCTCTATAATTTGGAGGTATCACCACAAACCTTTTGCCACATAGGTAGGTGTAATGGTCAGGTGACCCCAAAATGTTGACCATCTAGCGTACTACCCACAGGTATCCCAAATCTGAAGCTTCAGTATCATATTCAAAGTCATATTCTGAAGCCATTTTCTAAACATCCTCCTCACTCAACCAGAGTTCACCCAGCGAGGATGCTCCCGTACTTCCCACCTGATGTAGCTTTACGATTCTGACCGATATCTGACCGGTATCTATGCATGATGAGTGCCGGCCAGAAACCAAGCCTGCCAAGCCTTTTACTATGTATTAAATCACATATTGATATTTTCTGGCACAATGAAGCACCAGATCCATTGTTCTATCCCAACGTGTTCCTGTGGTCAGATATGATTGGCAGATAATGGATGACAGATGAATGTATGGAAGGATGATTGTGGTTTTAATTATTGGGGGTCAGGGTGAGTAAAACTGCAGCCAACTTTTTTTCTTTACGTTTTTGATAAGAGTGGAGGAGGGGGTAGAACCGTGTAGTTATTTATGGCCGTCTTCTCCTACTCTGGGTAGGTTTACCCTCACGTCCTACAAAGAACCACATATACCGCGCTCAAATACTTAGCGTGACAGTTACAGGAACAATAATGGAGAAGAACGATCGTTCAAACTTCTAAAATTCCAATAGATAGGAAAAAAAGAAGACTCAGATAGTAAAGTCCACGTGCAAAATTTGTTTTAAGTATTACTGACTCCTGTAGTGTACAAAGATTCCACACAACCACCACTTTCCCCTGTGGACACACCGTCACCTCGACAGTTGGACCTTAAAATTAGATTAGAAAGGTGGCCAGCTTGGTAGAGGAGCAGGGCTTGGCTTCTCCAGGTCAGAGCTGCCCCCATTATGGCTGGTGGTCTGATGACTAGAAGGGCAATGGCAGAGGAAGCTCAGATCCAGAATCAGGGAGATCCTTGCACTGCAGGTCCTCAGGTACAGCTTCCTCTCCAGCAAGGAGAACAATGAGCAGCACACTAGTAGGATGTAGCCACCAGTTTTGCTTGTGGTTTCTCTTGGACGAATACTTTTCCTGTTACTGACCTACAATGCCCTGTCCTACTTGGTGTCTCAGTGTGGAGGCAGCTATCTTGGTAGAAGAGCAGGCCTTTGCTGACCCCTGATGACTGGTGGTCTGATGACAGAGATCTACCCAGCCACTGACTTCAGGGGAGAGGAGAGATCGCTGACGACGGATGGAATGCCTGGGCGATGACATCACCCATAGGCTTACTATGGGCCATCCATTGTTGGCTGACCCTCTTCTCCCTCAAGAAGCCGCTGCTGGAAAACTATCATGCTGATACTTACTTGTGAATAGGTAAGTATCAGCATCTTCCTTCTACAGGGCAGTTGGCGTAGGATTAATAATAATAAAAATATTTGAAAGTAATAAATATATATATAATTACTTTCAAATATTTTTATTATTATGATATGTGATATTATATTGGAAATTGTGATATGTTGGAATTACATATGTATCCCTCTGCAGTTGTATCCCTTTTTGGCTCTTCTGCTTTGAAATGTGAAACATTACGACGATCAACCAGAGGCGACCAGAGCTGGGGTGTACCAAAAGCACTGCAGCCTTCTCAGAGTACTACTTGGGCCCCCACCCCTCTATTGTCCAGGTTGACACCAAGGCCCCGCCCATAGCTTCTGGAAGAGGTAGATTATACCAGGGGCAACCAGAGCTGGGGTGTACCAAAAGCACTGCAGCCTTCTCAGTGTACTATTTGGGCCCTGCCTCTGTATTTTCCATGTTGACACCAAGGCCCCCACCCATAGCTTCTGGAAGAGGTAGATTATACCAGGGGCGACCAGAGCTGGGGTGTACCAAAAGCACTGTAGCCTTCTCAGCATACTACTTGGGCTGCTGCCTCTGATTTGCCCATGTTGACACCAAGGCCCCTGCCCATAGCTTCTGAAAGAAGTAGATTACACCAGGGGTGACCAGAGCTGGGGTGTACCAAAAGCACTGCAGCCTTCTCAGCGTACTACTTGGGCCCCCACCCCTCTATTGTCCAGGTTGACACCAAGGCCCCCGCCCATAGCTTCTGGAAGAGGTAGATTATACCAGGGGCAACCAGAGCTGGGGTGTACCAAAAGCACTGCAGCCTTCTCAGTGTACTATTTGGGCCCTGCCTCTGTATTTTCCATGTTGACACCAAGGCCCCCACCCATAGCTTCTGGAAGAGGTAGATTATACCAGGCGCGACCAGAGCTGGGGTGTACCAAAAGCACTGTAGCCTTCTCAGCATACTACTTGGGCTGCTGCCTCTGATTTGCCCATGTTGACACCAAGGCCCCTGCCCATAGCTTCTGAAAGAAGTAGATTATACCAGGGGCGACCAGAGCTGGGGTGTACCAAAAGCACTGTAGCCTTCTCAGCCTACTACTTGGGCTGCCACCTCTGTATTGTCCATGTTGACACCAAGGCCCTGCCCATAACTCCTGGAAGAGGTGGACTACACCAGAGGTGACCAGAGCTTGGGCGTACCAAAAGCACTTCAGCCTTTACTTTAAAGCTTGCTATGTCTGGAGGTATACATTCTGGCAGTGCATTGGGGCCCCACTGCAAGGGTGGACTCATTTCTGGAGTTGGGCTTTAAAATCAGGTAGGGAGGTCGGGGGATGGCTTGTTTTTGACGTTCTTTTACTGTTTGTCGAAATATGTAAACCATTAAAAGCCCATAGTCTGGGCATGGCGGCACTTTAAATAACTCCCAGCTGCTGATACTTCCCTTCCCGCTGTTCAACGGCTGGAGCGAAGAGAAGACTCACGTAGATTCCAAAATTACTTAAAATAGTCAAATATTCCCACTGCTGGGATTTAATCTGGTCAACCATGACAGGTCCTTTGATGAATAAGGGTCGATATTTCCTTGTATGGGATTCTAGGACAGTATATGCATTGTACATCTGAATAAAGCTGGTATTCCCAATGAATTAATAGGTTGTTTTCCCCCCTCCCCCACACAGGTTTCACCTACAATGAATTGCCGGGGCCTCTCTTTGTACGCCGTACCCACACATTTGTCAGACGGAATGAGGAAATTAGATCTATCCTTCAACTTCCTTCAGAACCTGACCATCGCATCTGTGTCAAGGCTGCACAACCTCGAGGTCTTGGAGCTTCACCACAATCACCTGGAAACCATCGAACCTGGAGCACTGAACGCTCTGACCAGGCTTCGTTCTCTGAACCTGGCCTCCAATAGGCTGCACAAGTGTTCCACATCTCGCAGGAGAGCAGTCTTTGAAGGTTCACAGAGCCTCAAAACACTGAACTTCGCAAACAACAACTTGGACGGCGAGGCGGTGATCTGTTACTTATCAAACGTTACTTCACTAGTTCATCTAGACCTATCACGGAATGCTATTGTAGTGCTGGTATCTGGAATGTTTGCTGGAGTTCCACAGCTGTCAGAGTTGGATCTATCCAACAACTTCATAGATGAGATACAAAGTGGTACATTTGACTCACTGAAGGGTCTGCGAGTTTTGAACCTTGCTGAAAATGCCATTCGATGCATTTCAAGCTTTGATCTACACCAGCTGCACTCTCTGAACCTGAGCTCCAATATCATTGAGTTCTTTCTCACGAATGATGCTGAAGAACGCCATCAGCTAATCAGCCTAGACCTCAGCCACAATAATCTCCGGCACTTTCCAGTTCTGACCGAATTCCAGATGGCGCAACACGTCAACCTCTCTGGAAACAACATCGTCGATCTGGTCCCTTTATCAAATGAGACAGAAGAAGAAGAAGACACCACCAAGGGTTGGTCGTGGTATGAAGCCACCGCAGACTTGGACTTGCCAAAGGCCATCAAAAACTCTCTCACACACTTGTCAAACGTAAGAGATTTGGATCTAAGCAACAACCAATTGGCCGCGTTTCCCTGGTATTATTTATCCAAAATGAACAAACTTAGTCATTTATTACTTTCCGGGAACTGCCTTCAGAACCTAGCGGCCACAAATGTCTCAGAGGCCATAAAAAGTAGAGAAGGCTTGAACGGAACCCTGCCATCGTTAAAGGTTATAGATCTCCAAGCCAATTCCATTCGCTTCTTCCCACGTTGGATATTTCATTTCCTGCCCGAAATCGAACGGATTAATCTCAAAAGCAACAAGATTGGATTTTGCTCCAGCCATCCCATTGGAGAGAAGAGATCGGCGATAAATCAGCGTGACTGCAGTACTTTTTCTGGTGCTCCTAAGCTTCGTTACCTAAACTTACAAAAGAACGACATAACGCACCTCCCGCCCCTTGTATTTGACCGGACACCTCTAGTGTCTGTAGATCTATCCCATAACCCAAGGTTAGACATACAAGAGAAGGCCCTGGAAGAGCTGAGCCAATCACTGCAGGTGCTTTCAGTCAATGGCAATGGGATGGAGGACTCTCAGGTGAATCTTCCATGTCTACAATCGTTAAAGTCTTTGGTTTTATCCAATAATCGGCTCACTAGAGTTCCCTCCGGCTTGAAATGCTCCTCAATAGAGAGTTTAGACCTTCAAAACAATTCTCTGAAGACTCTAAATGAAGCGGCAGCTTCCCAATGGAAGGGTAGCCTCAAATATGTTTCCATCAGTGGCAACCCACTCAACTGCTGCTCGCTGACATGGCTGGATCTCTTGCTGGCGGCTAAAGTAGACATTTGGGATCTTGAGAAAGCCCATTGTGTCCACGTAGAGAGTGGGAGAAGTGTCCCCATTACCGACACCCGTCAGGAGGATCACTGCATCCACCCGACAGATGATGGTCATCTCAAGGTGGTGGTCATTGTTCTTTCCGGGTCCCTCACTCTATTATCAGTTATATGTTACGTCCACAAAAGGCGAGATAGAAAGCTCTGCACGGCATGCAGGATCAGGAGCAACAAGGTGGCCCCCAATACCCCCGCCCCAGCAAAAAGCTTCAACGCCGATGAAAAACAAGTCTGCTTTACCATCAGTAGAAATGGATTAGATTGACTCTCAGGGAAGGACTACACGTATCGCAACCAGTGCCGGGGCAAGGCCACCCAGAGCCCGGGGCATGGTCATCCAGAGCCCGGGGCATGGTCATCCAGAGCCCGGGGCATGGTCATCCAGAGCCCGGGGCAAGGCCACCCAGAGCCCGGGGCATGGTCATCCAGAGCCCGGGGCAAGGCCATCCAGAGCCCGGGGCAAGGCCATCCAGAGCCCGGGGCAAGGCCACCCAGAGCCCGGGGCAAGGCCATCCAGAGCCCGGGGCGAACATGCCAAACTGCCCACCCCCAAGATGTATGAGCTTTACGAGTCAGCAAAAATCCCCCCCCCCCCCAAAAAAAAAAAAAAAAACAGAGCACTAATCTGCATGCTTACCTCCGAAGAATAAATTCACCCCCTGTTGAAATCCCCCCTCCCAGCAGAAATCCTTGCCCCCCCAATCACCCCTTCTAGCACAAATCCTCTAACCCTCATGTTTCCCCTCTGCACACAAATCCCCCCCCCCCACCAAAGCTTCCATTCCAGCACAAATCCCTCCCATCCCCCTCCTAGCACAAATCTCCCCCTTCAAAAATTCCCCACCTCCTGAAATCCCCCATTCCCCACCCCCCAATCACCCCGCAGGTTTCCCCTCTGAACACAAATTCCCCCACACACACTCCAAAGCCCCCCTCCCAGCACAAATCTCCCCCTTCAACCCCCCCCCCCCACCCTCTGAAATCACTCCTCTCAGCAGAAATCCTTGTCCCCCATTCCCAACCCCCTAATCACCCCTCTGAACACAAATTCCCCCCCACACACACGCCAAAGCCCCCCTCCCAGCACAAATCTCCCCCTTCAAAATCCCCCCCCTGCTGAAATCCCCCCTCCCAGCAGAAATCCTTGCCCCCCATCCCCCTCATCACCCCTCTTGCACAAATACTCTACCCCTCAATTTTCCCCTCCCAGCACAAATCCCCCCACCACCACTCCAAAGCCCCCCTGACAGCACAAATCCCCCCACCACCACTCCAAAGCCCCCCTCCCAGTACAAATCCCTCCCGCACAAATCCCCCCTTCAAAATTTCCCCTCATAGCAGAAATACACCCCCCAATAATCCCTAACACAAATTACCCCCCCCCCCCAAAAAAAAAAATCCCCTTCTAGCATAAATCCCCTCTTCCATATGACCACTTCCCTCCTAGAAATGTTTTTACCTCGTTGTACCCCAAATTCCTCCTCCCAACACAAATCCCCTCCCCCTCAATCTCCTTGCAGCACCCCACACACACCTCACATGATACCACAGTCCCCAGGGCAGCCGCCCCTTCTGCTCACCCCTTGCCTCGGCCCTGATCACAGTACAGTTGTGTGCTCATCCTTCCTATATGTACCCCCCCAGGAGGAGAGCGCCATCTTTGTCCAGGCATCATCCACAGTCACAATCTACTTCCCGGACGGAGATGACGCCATCATGGAAATCAGACACATTCCAGGGGCATTAAAAAATTGGAGGAGGAGGAGATTGTGACGTCACCGACCCGCCTCTTCACCTCATCAAATCCGAGAACGCTTCCACAGGTATACACAGAGTTACGTTGGTCCAAGCCGAGACTAATAATACCCATGCCTGGAATTCACACGATATCAAGAAAGACTTGAACAGGTTCTTGTTCGGGGCACTTCCTGTTACAGGGTGACAACGCTCGGTTGCTGTCTCCCAGTTTTGCTCCTGCGTTGTCACCCTGCCACATGGACTTTTGATGGAGACTACAAGCAGCTATGTCATCACACAGACAGGGCCCGCTATTGTCACCATCAGGAATACCTGGATACAGCCTACCGCTGTGCTTGGGCATAACCTGCCACATAATAGGCTAGAGCCTACCACCACCGTGCCTGGGTACAGATTACTGCCACCATGCCTGGATAGAGCCTACCACCACCGTGCCTGGATAGAGCCTACCACATAACTGGGTACAGCCTACCACCACTGTGCCTGGATGGAGCCTACCACCACTGTGCCTGGATGGAGCCTACCACCACTGTGCCTGGATGGAGCCTACCACCACTGTGCCTGGATGGAGCCTACCACCACTGTGCCCGGATGGAGCCTACCACCACTGTGCCTGGATGGAGCCTACCACCACCGTGCCTGGATGGAGCCTACCACCACTGTGCCTGGATAGAGCCTACCACCACCGTGCCTGGATAGAGCCTACCACCACCGTGCCTGGATAGAGCCTACCACATAACTGGGTACAGCCTACCACCACCGTGCCTGGATGGAGCCTACCACCACTGTGCCTGGATGGAGCCTACCACCACTGTGCCTGGATAGAGCCTACCACCACTGTGCCTGGATGGAGCCTACCACCACTGTGCCTGGATGGAGCCTACCACCACTGTGCCTGGATAGAGCCTACCACCACTGTGCCTGGATGGAGCCTACCACCACTGTGCCTGGATGGAGCCTACCACCACTGTGCCTGGATAGAGCCTACCACCACTGTGCCTGGATAGAGCCTACCACCACCGGGCCTGGGTACAGCCTACCACCAGGAACCTCTTCCTGAAGGTTAAAAAAGTAATTTGTTGACTCTTCTCATTTCAATGAATAAAAATATTTAACCTTCTGAATTCTCCCCCCTGGGTTTTCCCCCTCCCCATAAAAAAAATAAAAATATCTCGTTCCACACCGACTATGACTTACTATTTTAGCATGATTGGTTGGTATCATTGGAGTGTGTGCTGCTGCACCCTTCGGTCCTTGCCTTCCCGCCGGCGCCACCTCCAGTCTTGCTTTCTTGCCAGCGCGCCCTCCAGTCCTTGCCTTCCCGCCGGCGCCACCTCCAGTCCTTGCCTTCCCGCCGGCGCCACCTCCAGTCCTTGCCTTCCCGCCGGCGCCACCTCCAGTCTTGCTTTCTTGCCAGCGCGCCCTCCAGTCCTTGCCTTCCCGCCGGCGCCACCTCCAGTCCTTGCCTTCCCGCCGGCGAACCCTCCAGTCCTTGCCTTCCCGACGGCGAACCCTCCAGTCCTTGCCTTCCCGACGGCGAACCCTCCAGTCCTTGCTTCCCACTGTTCCTCATCTTCTAGTAACAGACTTCAGCCCTATGTTGGAGATTGTCAAAGTGTGGCCCTGCATGGTATGGCTGGTCCATACTTCAATGGATGGCTGGAGGCCACCATGAGTTCTGCCCAGCCATAGGGATGGAGTAATCCAGCAGGAACTGGACAGAATGTGGCCATCACCATTGATAATGAAAAGGTTGTGTGAAGGACCAAAAGGTCCAACAGTGAGATCTCTGGACAGGGGCTGAAGATAAGTATGGAGGTGGAGGTGGTGGTGGGGGGGGGGGGGAGAATATTTAACCCAGCATTATGCTCACCTACCTGCCCACATCTTCACCCAATCTATTTCTGGATCTTCCGCCGTCTTAATTGGTTTGGAACGACGCAATTTCCGCGCACAGCAGTTTATTTATTCTGGCACAGAGGTGCACTGGGCATGCGCACGGAGCTGAGCATGCGCAGCTCCGTGTACATTCGATAGGACATTGCGAACAGGCAGGTCAGTCGGTCTTCTGGCAGAAGAGGCGTGGCTTGTCCCATAAAGGGCCAGGTGGCTCACAGTTTTTTTTGCAGCTGCAGGAGAGGTGCAAGGGCCGCATGAAATGGCCGGGCAGGTGAGATTCGGCCCGTGGGCCTTGTACTTGACACGTGGTGTAGGGTATTCCTATGTGTATGACCTCATTACCGGAAGCCTGGAAACCCCCCCAATCACCTTCACATAGGGAAGCAGAACTTTCAGATAATGGTGAACCCGGGACACAAGGAGGAAGTCGGGTTTGTGGTTCATATTCCTCATCACTAGCGAGTCGGTAGAAGGATGAGGAGACGGCAGATGTCACAACGCCATTAAAACCCGAGAACCGAAATACAATCTCGTAGAAGCTCTAAACGGGTTAAATGTCATTTTAAAACATCTTAAATCTGCCATGGAGGTCACTTCCTGTTATAGGGTGACAACGCTCTGTCCCCGTCTCCCAACTGTGCTCCTGGGATGTCACCCTGTCACATGGGCTTCCGATGGAGATTACAAGTGGCGGTTTCGGCACACATTACACAGACATGGTCCACGTTTGTCACCATCAGGAAACCCGAGAAATGCCATGCAGCAGTGAAGGGAGGAGGGATGGGCTCATCTCCCTGTCACTCCGCTCTCTCCTCCTATCAATGTATTCTTTTGCACTGCAGCATATTTGATTGGCCCCTTGTGCAGCTTCTCCCTCCCCTTCTCTGGTCTCTGCTGTACAAACTGGACAGAGTCTGCAAGAAGTGGATATCAAATTGGGTAATGATAGAGATCCTTGCAGTCTTTAGAAATATAGCAAACAGCCACCAGTCATCCAAAAATCATTCACCAGACCACCTACCATCCGAAGGCCAGGTCACCGGACCACCTACCATCCGAAGGCCAGGTCACCGGACCACCAACCATCCGAAAGCCAGTCACCGGACCACCAACCATCCGAAGGCCAGTCACCGGACCACCAACCATCCGAAGGCCAGTCACCGGACCACCAACCATCCGAAGGCCAGTCACCGGACCACCAACCATCCGAAGGCCAGGTCACCGGACAACAAACCATCCGAAGGCCAGTCACCGGACAACAAACCATCCGAAGGCCAGTCACCGGACAACAAACCATCCGAAGGCCAGGTCACCGGACAACAAACCATCCGAAGGCCAGTCACCGGACAACAAACCATCCGAAGGCCAGTCACCGGACAACAAACCATCCGAAGGCCAGTCACCGGACAACAAACCATCCGAAAGCCAGTCACCGGACCACCAACCATCCGAAGGCCAGTCACCAGACCACCAACCATCCGAAAGCCAGTCACCGGACCACCAACCATCCGAAGGCCAGTCACCGGACCACCAACCATCCGAAGGCCAGGTCACCGGACCACCAACCATCCAAAGGCCAGTCACCGGACCACCAACCATCCGAAGGCCAGTCACCGGACCACCAACCATCCGAAGGCCAGGTCACCGGACCACCAACCATCCGAAGGCCAGTCACCGGACCACCAACCATCCGAAAGCCAGTCACCGGACCACCAACCATCCGAAGGCCAGTCACCGGACCACCAACCATCCGAAGGCCAGGTCACCGGACCACCAACCATCCGAAGGCCAGTCACCGGACAACAAACCATCCGAAGGCCAGTCACCGGACAACAAACCATCCGAGGGCCAGTCACCGGACAACAAACCATCCGAAGGCCAGTCACCGGACAACAAACCATCCGAAGGCCAGTCACCGGACCACCAACCATCTGAAGGTCAGTCACTGGACTTCCAGTCATCCAAAAATCATTCACCAGACCACCAACCATCTGAAGGCCAGTCACCGGACAACCAACCATCTGAAGGCCAGTCACCGGACCTCCAGTCATCCGAAAACCAGTCACCAGACCACCAGCCATCCAATTACCATCTGATTACCAGCCACCAGTCATCAGATTACCAACCACCAGTCAACCGATTACTAGTCACCAAATCACCAGTCATCCAATTACCTGACCACCAGTCATCCGATCATCAGCCACCGGACTGCCAGCCATCCGATCATCAGCCATCAGACCGCCAGCCATCCGATCAGCCGCCGGACCACCAGTTATCCGATCAGCCATCGGACCACCAGTCAGACATGTCAAAGCAAAGCCCTGTTCCTCTACCAAGAAGGCAACCTCCACACAGGGACGCAGTACAGAACAAGGCATGGGATATCAGCAATGAGGAAAAGATCGGCTGAAGTCAGACCACACACACACAATACCGGGGCCTAGTCATCTGCCCTCTGCATCGACACAGCTTCTACAGTTCAGGTCCTCTAGAAAAATCTGGAAATCTTCCATTATTCACTGGATTTGAATAAAAACTAAAGATTCAGATCGTATCTGGAAATGATCGTCGTCAAAAGAGATCACTTGGCCACAAAAATGAAGGTGACCCCCCTCAGTGGCCGTCAAAAAACACTTAGAACCAAAGTGACAGCGGCAGACAAAGAGAAGACTCATCGCCTCACCTGAACACCATCACCTCCCCAGCCAACTTTATGGAATCCACTTCAAAAGACAAAGTCAAGGAATTGGGCCAACTCACGGAGAGGAACGAGTCGGACGATTGTGAGTGTAAGAAAAGAAAAATGCAACAAGGTGCTTCAAACCACAAAATGTTGGCAAAGAGGAAACCATCATCTGGTGCTGGATGCCACGCCGAGAACTTGATCTGCGCCCAGGTGAAATAAACACATCAAAATATGTCGGAGTCTCGGGGCTGCGTCTCCAAGTCTTTCATTTTTTAAATAACTAAAGCCCGGCTAGGGAAAAGTAGAATTGTTTTTGAACATTTTGTACATTTACATGCTTAGAAATTGAGGATTTGACAAAAAAATAATAATAATCATTTGTATGGATTATTTTGCAAATCCAGGACACTGTGTGCAAAGCATGGTGGCAAGACTAGAACTGTTCCACCAATGGAAGCCAAGAAAGAGACCTGTGTATGGTCAAAGTTGTGACCTGAAACTGTTAGAATCCTGGGGACCCCCTGACCACATGTGCCCATGTACCAACTGGGGAAGAGGAGAGTCACATACACTACATGACCAAACGTTTGGGAACCCCTGACCATCACACCTAAAAGAGCCTTCTGGACATCCCATTCCAAAACCACGGCCATTAATATGGAGCTGTCCTCCCCACCACCACCACGGCCATTGATATGGAGCTGTCCTCCCCACCACCACCACGGCCATTGATATGGAGCTGTCCTCCCCACCACCACCACGGCCATTGATATGGAGCTGTCCTCCCCACCACCTCCACGGCCATTGATATGGAGCTGTCCTCCCCACCACCTCCACGGCCATTGATATGGAGCTCTCCTCCCCACCACCTCCACGGCCATTGATATGGAGCTGTCCTCCCCACCACCTCCACGGCCATTGATATGGAGCTGTCCTCCCCACCACCTCCACGGCCATTGATATGGAGCTGTCCTCCCCACCACCTCCACGGCCATTGATATGGAGCTGTCCTCCCCACCACCTCCACGGCCATTGATATGGAGCTGTCCTCCCCACCACCTCCACGGCCATTGATATGGAGCTGTCCTCCCCACCACCTCCACGGCCATTGATATGGAGCTGTCCTCCCCACCACCTCCACGGCCATTGATATGGAGCTGTCCTCCCCACCACCACCACGGCCATTGATATGGAGCTGTCCTCCCCACCACCACCACGGCCATTGATATGGAGCTGTCCTCCCCACCACCACCACGGCCATTGATATGGAGCTGTCCTCCCCACCACCACCACGGCCATTGATATGGAGCTGTCCTCCCCACCACCACCACGGCCATTGATATGGAGCTGTCCTCCCCACCACCACCACGGCCATTGATATGGAGCTGTCCTCCCCACCACCACCACGGCCATTGATATGGAGCTGTCCTCCCCACCACCTCCACGGCCATTGATATGGAGCTGTCCTCCCCACCACCTCCACGGCCATTGATATGGAGCTGTCCTCCCCACCACCTCCACGGCCATTGATATGGAGCGGTCCTCCCCACCACCTCCACGGCCATTGATATGGAGCTGTCCTCCCCACCACCTCCACGGCCATTGATATGGAGCTGTCCTCCCCACCACCTCCACGGCCATTGATATGGAGCTGTCCTCCCCACCACCTCCACGGCCATTGATATGGAGCTGTCCTCCCCACCACCTCCACGGCCATTGATATGGAGCTGTCCTCCCCACCACCTCCACGGCCATTGATATGGAGCTGTCCTCCCCACCACCTCCACGACCATTGATATGGAGCTGTCCTCCCCACCACCTCCACGACCATTGATATGGAGCTGTCCTCCCCACCACCTCCACGACCATTGATATGGAGCTGTCCTCCCCACCACCTCCACGGCCATTGATATGGAGCTGTCCTCCCCACCACCTCCACGGCCATTGATATGGAGCTGTCCTCCCCACCACCTCCACGGCCATTGATATGGAGCTGTCCTCCCCACCACCTCCACGGCCATTGATATGGAGCTGTCCTCCCCACCACCTCCACGGCCATTGATATGGAGCTGTCCTCCCCACCACCTCCACGGCCATTGATATGGAGCTGTCCTCCCCACCACCACCACGGCAATTAATATGGAGCTGTCCTCCCCACCACCACCACGGCCATTAATATGGAGCTATCCTCCCCACCACCTCCATGGCCATTGATATGGAGCTGTCCTCCCCACCACCTCGACGGCCATTGATATGGAGCTGTCCTCCCCACCACCACCACAGCCATTGATATGGAGTTCCTTTCTATGGCCATTATTATAGATTTGCCTTCCCTCCCACCATGGTCAATAATATGGAGTTGGCCCTTTAGTGCCTATAATAACCTGTGGAGGTTATCATAGGCACTAAAGGGCCAACTCCATATTATTGACCATGGTGGGAGGGAAGAGTTTTCCCCAAATTTTGGATGGTGTCTGTGGGAATTTGTGCTCATTTTAAAATCAGGTACTAATATTGGATGAGAAGACCTGGCTCACATGTTGGGTGTCACGTTGTGTACCAGAAAAATGACCTGGTTCACAATAGGTGTTCCAGTTCATCCCAAGGGTGTTCAGTAGGGTTGAAGTTAGGGTTCTGTGCAGGACATTCGAGTTCCTCCATGACCTCAGACCTACTGAACACATTTGGTATGTGAAGACCTGGTTCCACAACCTATGACCTATCACAACAATGTGAAGACTGCATCCCAGAGGTTTTCTGTAGTGTTAGGGCAGGAACTAATGTTGGATAAGAAGACCTTATACCAAAATGTAGGGTTGAGGTCAAGACTCTATTTAGGATGCTGAAGTTCCTCCCCACCAAACTGGTCAAGCCATGTCTTTATGGAGCTGGCTCCACTCTTCTGGGAATACTTCCTACAAAATATTGGAGTGTGACAACTAATTTGTGCCCATTCAGCCATAAGAGCATTGATGAAGTCAGGTTTGATGGTGGATGAGAAGACCTGGTACACAACCTATTTCATTCCAAAAGGTGTTCATTAGGGTTGAGGTTAGGATGCTGTACAGGACACTGGAGTTCCTCCATGACCTCAAACCTACTGAGCACCTTTAGGATGAGAAGACCTGATCCCAAAATGTCTTCCAAAAAGTAGATACTAAAGTTGAAGAAGGAAACCTGATCCCAGGAGGTGTTCTGTAGGGTTGAGGACAGGTACTGATGTTGGATTAAAAGACCTTATACCAAAGGTCTTCCAAAAAGTTGAGTTCCTCCACGCCAAACTGGTCACCCAGGTCTTTATGGAGCTGGCTTTGTACACGGGGGACAGTCATGGGGGGACAGAAAAGGGTCTTCACCAAACTGGTCATCCATGTCTTTATGGAGCTGGCTTTGTACACGGGGGACAGTCATGGGGGACAGAAAAGGGTCTTCACCAAACTGGTCATCCATGTCTTTATGGAGCTGGCTTTGTACACAGGGGACAGTCATGGGGGACAGAAAAGGGTCTTCACCAAACTGGTCATCCATGTGTTTATGGAGCTGGCTTTGTACACGGGGGGGACAGTCATGGGGGGACAGAAAAGGGTCTTCACCAAACTGGTCATCCATGTCTTTATGGAGCTGGCTTTGTACACGGGGGGGACAGTCATGGGGGGACAGAAAAGGGTCTTCACCAAACTGGTCATCCATGTCTTTATGGAGCTGGCTTTGTACACGGGGGACAGTCATGGGGGGACAGAAAAGGGTCTTCACCAAACTGGTCATCCATGTCTTTATGGAGCTGGCTTTGTACACGGGGGGGGGGGACAGTCATGGGGGGGACAGAAAAGGGTCTTCACCAAACTGGTCATCCATGTCTTTATGGAGCTGGCTTTGTACACAGGGGGACAGTCATGGGGGACAGAAAAGGGTCTTCACCAAACTGGTCATCCATGTCTTTATGGAGCTGGCTTTGTACACGGGGGGGACAGTCATGGGGGGACAGAAAAGGGTCTTCACCAAACTGGTCCTCCATGTCTTTATGGAGCTGGCTTTGTACACGGGGGACAGTCATGGGGGGACAGAAAAGGGTCTTCACCAAACTGGTCATCCATGTCTTTATGGAGCTGGCTTTGTACACGGGGGGACAGTCATGGGGGGACAGAAAAGGGTCTTCACCAAACTGGTCATCCATGTCTTTATGGAGCTGGCTTTGTACACGGGGGGACAGTCATGGGGGGACAGGAAAGGGTCTTCAAATTGTTACCACAAGGCTGGAGGAGCACAATTGTCTCCAGTGTCTTCGTATGATTGAGTATTACCAGGACCCCTCACTGGGGACATCTGAACTCCATCATTGAAAGCGGGGGGCGGTCACATATAGGTAGGTACGAAAGATGTCCACAAACCGTTGTTACACACGTCATGCATCCACACTGTCACATAAACGTAGATCAGACAACAACACACTCCAATCATGAGGAACCCAGGAGGACCCAAATCCAAAACCTGGAATTTTTTTCCCTCCCCATTTTCACCTGATGATCCTGCCACTGACACACTTCCTGTCCTAGGGTGACAACCCTCACTGTACTGTATCTATTGAGAAGTAGAGTGGTCACCTTAGGCTGCTGCCCGATTCGGACTACAAACACACCTTTCTCTCTCCATCCCCATCATTTGAGGGAAGGTATTTTGTAGATATCCAGAAAGACATGAGGGGCCCAGAAGACGTCTGTATCACACGGAGATCGATTCCATGTACAAAATGTTAATTATTTCAGCGCCTTCTCATTTCACATGAATGTCCTGCCATAAGCCGGAGAGAACATGTATGTAAATGAGGGGGTGAGCCCGGCGCTGTCTGAGGCCACACCCTGCGATGTCTGAGGCCACACCCACACCTAGTGCTGTGCCAAACAGATGGAGAGCGATTGCCTCTTCCTGCCTGGAAACGATCATATCTCTGCGCCGAATTCCCTCCACCGACCGTCCAGCAGAAATGGTCTTTTATCATCAGAAATGAGGGGCCCAGCACCTCACAATCCAATCACGATACCCAGCAATGTGTGTATACAATGTAACACGTTATACCCAGCAATGTGTGTATACAATGTAACACGTTATACCCAGCAATGTGTGTATACAATGTAACACGTTATACCCAGCAATGTGTATATATACAATGTAACAGGTTATACCCAGCAATGTGTATATATACAATGTAACACGTCATACCCAGCAATGTGTGTATACAATGTAACAGGTTATACCCAGCAATGTGTGTATACAATGTAACAGGTTATACCCAGCAATGTGTGTATACAATGTAACACGTTATACCCAGCAATGTGTGTATACAATGTAACGTGTTATACCCAGCAATGTGTGTATACAATGTAACAGGTTATACCCAGCAATGTGTATATATACAATGTAACGTGTTATACCCAGCAATGTGTATATATACAATGTAACAGGTTATACCCAGCAATGTGTATATATACAATGTAACACGTTATACCCAGCAATGTGTATATAAACAATGTAACACATCATACCCAGCAATGTGTGTATATACAATGTAACATGTCATACCCAGCAATGTGTATATATAAACAATGTAGTGAATATGTAGGAATAGCGAAAATCGCATTTTACAGATAAAAATAAAATAAAAATCCCACAAAAGGAGCCGGAATAGTCAGATCCTGCGGACAGCACGCTCCGGGTCAGCGGCGCCCTCTAATGGCAGCCACCGGCAGCACGGGATGTGAAGGCGCTGATTTGGATCGCGACATTTCCAGCCCATTACGGGGTTTTATCAAATGACGGCGCAGTTATCGCCACAAACCCATAAAAACAACAAAAGTACCTGTGAGCGCAGATGGGGTCACATCTCCTCCTGACGGCCCCCCAGCAGGCTGTGTGTTGGGTTGGACATTATAGACTGGATCAGTCAGTACCTGTATAACAAATAAAGACAAGAAGGGACTTAAGGTAAAATCCAGCTTCAGGGAAAAAAAAACAAAAACAAAAAACATGCAGCCCAGCAGAGTTCAAAATAAAAGCGGCTTTTGATGCAATCTTCGCTTTCAATGCAGAGCTGCCCCACACAATGCCTCTTTCCCACCACTAGAGGCTGCCAGTCTACCAGGTTGAATGATGACCAGCATCATTCATTCCGCTTCCTCTGGAACTGGGCAGGGCAGGAGGGATGTACTGGGGATTGGGGGGGTGCTAGAAAGGGTAGTTTGTAGGGGGGATATTGAACTGGGATCTGTCCTAGCGGGGACGACTGGGTGGATCTGTCCTAGCGGGGACGACTGGGTGGATCTGTCCTAGCGGGGACGACTGGGTGGATCTGTCCTAGCGGGGACGACTGGGTGGATCTGTCCTAGCGGGGACGACTGGGTGGATCTGTCCTAGCGGGGACGACTGGGTGGATCTGTCCTAGCGGGGACGACTGGGTGGATCTGTCCTAGCGGGGACGACTGGGTGGATCTGTCCTAGCGGGGACGACTGGGTGGATCTGTCCTAGCGGGGACGACTGGGTGGATCTGTCCTAGCGGGGACGACTGGGTGGATCTGTCCTAGCGGGGACGACTGGGTGGATCTGTCCTAGCGGGGACGATTAAGACAATGCTCCTGCACACTCTCCACCACGACAATGCTCCTGCACACTCTCCATGACAATGCTCCTGCACAATGACAATGCTCCTGCACACACTATACAACAATGCTCCTGCACCACGACAATGCTCCTGCACACTGCACTACGACAATGCTCCTGCACCACGACAATGCTCCTGCAAAATGACAATGCTCCTGCAAAATGACAATGCTCCTGCACACTCCATGACAATGCTCCTGCACCACAACAATGCTCCTGCACCATGCCAGGCTGGGGCTTCTGTGCTGAGACAGCTCCCGGTGTCAGGTCAGGATCAGACAACCAATCACAGTGATCACATGATCGGGAAGTCTGCCCCGCCTCCTGACGTAAAAGGGCTACTGGGAGGGGCAGGCCTCAGATGAACCAAATCCTCCTATACAAGTTGTACCTGTTCATCTGCAGCCAAAGTCCAGAATTTACAGAGCTTGTCGGATTGTTTGAGAAAAAAAAAAAAGGGTGGAGAGAGTTCAGGAAAAAAAGGGGGGAGAGAGTCCAGAAAAAAAAAAGGGGGGAGAGATAAAGGGGGGGTGGAGAGCTGAAGTTACACCCTGCAGAGCTCAGCGAGAGCTTATTGGAAGGAAGGGACCCCCCCTTTCACACAGGAACAGAGCTGAGGCTGTCAATCACAGGCTGTGTGCTGGAACTCCCTCCCCTGTCACAGTTTTTCTCTTGGTGTCAGAAGTGACTGATGCTGATAGAGGAAGGGGACAGAAATGACAGTCGGTGCTCCGGACTGAGACTAGGACACACTATAGAGGGATGTGCTTTGTTCCTCTTTCATGTCTGCGGGTTACGCCCTCTATAGGGCGGGTGAGGGCGTTGCCGTACAAGATACACCTCATTATTATTAATAGAATGCAGGATTTATGGCGCCAACAGTGTGCTGAGCGCTGTACAATAGAGGGATCAGATCAATACGAGAGGGTGAGGAGGGCCCGACCCCGGGAGCTTACAATCTAATCTGTCACATGAACACTCAATGAAAGTCTTTCACCTATTTCCACCCCCATCCCTGCGACACCCCCCCATCCCTGCGACACCCCCCCCATCCCTGCGACACCCCCCCCATCCCTGCGACACCCCCCCATCCCTGCGACACACCCCCCATCCCTGCGACACACCCCCCATCCCTGCGACACACCCCCATTCCTACGACACCCCCCATCCCTGCGACACCCCCCCCATCCCTGCGACACCCCCCCCATCCCTGCGACACCCCCCCATCCCTACGACACACCCCCATCCCTGCGACACACCCCCCATCCCTGCGACACACCCCCATTCCTACAACACCCCCCATCCCTGCGACACCCCCCCCATCCCTGCGACACACCCCCATCCCTGCGGCACCCCCTGTTCCTACAACACACCCCCATCCCTGCGACACCCCCCCCCATCCCTGCGACACCCCCGATCCCCATCCCTGAGACCCCCCCATCCCTACGACACACCCCCATCCCTGCGACACACCCCCATCCCTGCGACACCCCCCCCATCCCTGCGACACCCCCCCCATCCCTGCGACACACCCCCATCCCTGCGACACACCCCCATCCCTGCGACACCCCCTATTCCTACAACACCCCCCATCCCTGCGACACCCCCCATCCCTGTGACACCCCCCATCCCCATCCCTGAGACCCCCCCATTCCTACAACACACCCCTATCCCTGCGACACCCCCCCATCCCCATCCCTATGACCCCCCATTCCTGAAACCCCCTCTATTCCTACAACACCCCCCTCTCCATCCCTGAGACCCCCCCCCCATTCCTACAACACCCTCCCCCCATTCCTACAATACCCACTCCATTCCTGAGATCCCCCCCAATTCCTACAACACACCCGCCATCCCTGCGACACCCCCCATTCCTACAACACACCCCCATCCCTGTGACACCCCCCATCCCTGCGACACCCCCCCATTCCTACAACACCCATCCCTATGACCCCCCCCATTCCTGCAACCCCCTCTATTCCTACAACACCCCCCTCCCCATTCCTAAGACCCCCCCATTCCTGTGACACCCTCCCCCCCATTCCTGCAACACCCCTCCATTCCTACAACACCCCCTCCATTCCTGAGATCCCCCCAATTCCTACAACACCCCCCCTTCCTGTGACACCCCCCCTCATTCCTGCGACACCCTCCCCCCCCCCATTCCTGAGACCTCCCCCCAATTCCTGTGACACCCTCCCCCCCATTCCTACAACACCCCCCCTCCCCAGAGACCCCCCCATTCCTACAACACCCCCTCTCCCCATCCCTGATTCTGAGCCCCCCAATTCCTACAACACCCCCCATTCCTGCTACACCTCCCCCCATTCCTACAACACCCCCCTTCCCCATCCCTGACTCTGAGCCCCCCCCCCCCCCCATTCCTACGACACCCCCCATCTCTGAGACCCCTCCATTCCTACAACACCCCCCATCTCTGAGACCCCTCCATTCCTACAACACCCCCCCCCCATTCCTGAGACCCCTCCATTCCTACAACACCCCCCATTCCTGCGACACCCCCCAGATGGAACATTCCATGCTACAATTCATCAATGGTTACAAATTCCAGCTTGCCATTGAATGTTCTCCCAGTTTTTTGCTTCTCTAGCGACATCTAGTGGGTACAATATTACACTGCACCGCGCACAAGCAGCGCCGCCCCCCACTGGACATCCGCGGTATTGCCATCTGTGGATTCCGATGATCCCAGCAGTCGCAGCGACTTCAGACAAATCCGCTTCATAATCGCTCAGAAAAGGTTTTCACTTTTTTTTTATTTTTATTTATTTATTTTAAATGTATAAAATCCCAAAATAATCTTAAATCAGGCGATGGGCGAGGAGGTTTAGAAGCGGAACGTGGGCACCGGACCGCCGACTAACCGCAGGAAAGTTCTAGACGCAACTCAGACAGTATCGCTGCAAGAGTAGTGGATGCCGGGAATAAACAATCAACCCCCCCCCCCCCAAATTAAAAAAAAATAAAAATAAAAAACATGCCTGGGATTGATTAATACTCCAAAATGTTGACAAAAACAAAGGAAACCCGACCACCCCCCTCCAAAAAAAAAAAAATAAACCACACAAAACAAACAAAAAAAATAACCCCCCCTAAAAGCACAACAAACCCCACAAAAAGACAAAACCCCCCCAAAAAAAAATGGGCAGACTTGATGGACCACCCTGTGATCACCTTTCTATGTGATAAAAATTTCAGCTACAGGAAGTGATGGAGTCGCAGCGATCGTTCACACAGCTCAGCCCCGTCCTCGGGGGGGGGGGGGGGGCGCAATACAAGGTAGCCCCCCCCCCCCACACACACTGGGGTCAGTTTAGGCGGTAATAAACCCAAAGGCAAATCTTTATCTGGTGATCACCCCCCCCCCCCCCAATGTGTAAGCATTGTGTGTCAGTAAAAATCCCCCCCAAAAAAAGAAAAAAATTCCAGCATTAATCTTTACACTTACCCCTCCTAAGTCAAAATTACCTCCCCAAATTTCCCCTCTGGGCATAAATCCCCCCCAGTTCTCCTCTCCCAGCACGAATCCCCCCCCAAAAAAAACCGCTCCCCAGGCACAAATCCCCCTCTTCCAGCACAAATCTCCTCCCCCCTAAATCACCTCTCCCAGCACAAATCTCCTCCCCCCTAATCCCCTCTCCCAGCACAAATCTCCTCCCCCCTAAATCACCTCTCCCAGCACAAATCTCCTCCCCCCTAATCCCCTCTCCCAGCACAAATCTCCTCCCCCCTAATCCCCTCTCCCAGCACAAATCTCCTCCCCCCTAAATCACCTCTCCCAGCACAAATCTCCTCCCCCCTAATCCCCTCTCCCAGCACAAATCTCCTCCCCCCTAATCCCCTCTCCCAGCACAAATCTCCTCCCCCCTAATCCCCTCTCCCAGCACAAATCTCCCCCCCCCTAAATCCCCTCTCCCAGCACAAATCTCCTCCCCCCTAAATCCCCTCTCCCAGCACAAATCTCCTCCCCCCTAAATCCCCTCTCCCAGCACAAATCTCCCCCCCCCCCTAAATCCCCTCTCCCAGCACAAATCTCCTCCCCCCTAAATCCCCTCTCCCAGCATAAATCTCCTCCCCCCTAAATCCCCTCTCCCAGCATAAATCTCCTCCCCCCTAAATCACCTCTCCCAGCACAAATCTCCTCCCCCCTAAATCACCTCTCCCAGCACAAATCTCCTCCCCCCTAAATCACCTCTCCCAGCACAAATCTCCTCCCCCCTAAATCACCTCTCCCAGCACAAATCTCCTCCCCCCTAAATCACCTCTCCCAGCACAAATCTCCTCCCCCCTAAATCACCTCTCCCAGCACAAATCTCCTACCCCCTAAATCACCTCTCCTAGCACAAATCTCTTCCCCCCTAAATCCCCTCTCCTAGCACAAATATCCTCCCCCCTAAATCCCCTCTCCTAGCACAAATCTCCTCCCCCCTAAATCCCCTCTCCCAGCACAAATCTCCTCCCCCCTAATCCCCTCTCCCAGCACAAATCTCCTCCCCCTAATCCCCTCTCCCAGCACAAATCTCCTCCCCCCCTAAATCCCCTCTCCCAGCACAAATCTCCTCCCCCCTAAATCCCCTCTCCCAGCACAAATCTCCTCCCCCCTAAATCCCCTCTCCCTGCACAAATCTCCTCCTCCCTGTATCCCCTCTCCCAGCACAAATCTCCTCCCCCCTAAATCCCCTCTCCCAGCACAAATCTCCTCCCCCCTAAATCCCCTCTCCCAACACAAATCTCCTCCCCCCTAAATCCCCTCTCCCAGCACAAATCTCCTCCCCCCTAAATCCCCTCTCCCAGCACAAATCTCCTCCCCCCTAAATCCCCTCTCCCTGCACAAATCTCCTCCCCCCTAAATCCCCTCTCCCAGCACAAATCTCCTCTCCCCTAAATCCCCTCTCCTTGCACAAATCTCCTCCCCCCCAAATCCCCTCTCCTTGCACAAATCTCCTCCCCCCTAAATCCCCTCTCCTTGCACAAATCTCCTCCCCCCTAAATCACCTCTCCCAGCACAAATCTCCTCCCCCCTAAATCACCTCTCCCAGCACAAATCTCCTACCCCCTAAATCACCTCTCCCAGCACAAATCTCCTCCCCCCTAAATCACCTCTCCCAGCACAAATCTCCTACCCCCTAAATCACCTCTCCTAGCACAAATCTCTTCCCCCCTAAATCCCCTCTCCTAGCACAAATATCCTCCCCCCTAAATCCCCTCTCCTAGCACAAATCTCCTCCCCCCTAAATCCCCTCTCCCAGCACAAATCTCCTCCCCCCTAATCCCCTCTCCCAGCACAAATCTCCTCCCCCTAATCCCCTCTCCCAGCACAAATCTCCTCCCCCCCTAAATCCCCTCTCCCAGCACAAATCTCCTCCCCCCTAAATCCCCTCTCCCAGCACAAATCTCCTCCCCCCTAAATCCCCTCTCCCTGCACAAATCTCCTCCTCCCTGTATCCCCTCTCCCAGCACAAATCTCCTCCCCCCTAAATCCCCTCTCCCAACACAAATCTCCTCCCCCCTAAATCCCCTCTCCCAGCACAAATCTCCTCCCCCCTAAATCCCCTCTCCCTGCACAAATCTCCTCCCCCCTAAATCCCCTCTCCCAGCACAAATCTCCTCTCCCCTAAATCCCCTCTCCTTGCACAAATCTCCTCCCCCCTAAATCCCCTCTCCTAGCACAAATCTCCTCCCCCCTAAATCACCTCTCCTTGCACAAATCCCCCCCAAATCCCCTCTCCCAGCACAAATCCTCCCCCTAAATTCCTCTCCCAGCACAAATCTCCTCCCCCCTAAGATATTACCTTTTCTAGCAAATCACCTCCCTCAAAGAAATTTCCCCTCTAACACAAATCTTCCCCCTATCCCCTGACACCCCCCCAAAACAAATCCTCTCCCCCAATCTCCTTATGGTGCCCCCCGCACCTCACATAATACCCAGTGCCCCTCCTGCCCACCCCTTGTCCCGCCCCTGGCCGGCATTGTGGGCAGAATCTAGATGCACAAAGTGTGAATGGGGCCGTACACCCCAAATCGCATGGCAAGTTGCACCCTACTGTCCGCCATCCCCAAGTGGTCCAATCAGTGAGATTCCCACTTGGCCGGAGCCACGCCCATTTCTTAAGCGGCACATGCGCTACTTCAGCTGCGACCTGCATAGAGATCCGCGTCCTGCGAGTCGCAGCTCAAAACGCATCGTACAAAGTGCCGCAAGCCACCGCGCATTGTACACCATCATCGCTGTGCAGCCAGCATTGCGATTTCCACCATCAGCCACATGGAGGGCTATCAACTGCATCTCCAACGTCGCTGGAAATGAGCGATTCGATCGATCGGAGGGAGCTGCAGAGTCTTACCTGGGTGAAGTCTGCTCCTCTGCGTCCTCAGACTGGCTCCTGATTGGAGGGTCGGGGCTCATTATACACACCTGAGCACCCCTGCAGCCTCTGCATCCCTCTAGAGGAGCCCAGCTGGTGGGGGGAGGGGAGGGTCACTCATTACCAGACATTCTGCACCATTTCCTTTCCATTGACCTCAACCCAGGGGCACTGCCCAAGGGCCCGGGGCCAGTAGGGGGCCCCATGAGATGCCCCTGATACCTTTTTCATAGGCTTTTTTGAGTTTGGGCAAGGACACAGGGGCCCCATGATCCTCTATTGCCCTGGGGCCCCATGATCCCCTATTGCCTGGGGGCCCCATGATCCCCTATTGGCTGGGGGGCCCCATGATCCCCTATTGCCTGGGGGCCCCATGATCCCCTATTGCCCTGGGGCCCCATGATCTCCTATTGCCTGGGGGCCCCATGATCCCATATTGCCCGGGGGGCCCATGATCCCCTATTGCCTGGGGGGCCCCATGAGTTGTCAGTCCACCCCTGCCTTAACCCCTTCAATACCGGGCACTTCCACACTTCCAATGGCAATTGCGCAGTCGTGCAACACTGTACCCAAATGAAGCTTTGTTAGTTCAGTCACACAACGCGAGCCCAGAGAGTCCACAAACTACGGGATGTATGTCTGAAAATCGATCGATCCCGATGTACTGACGGACGATCTCATTTCTTCAGCCCCCCACGTGCCGGGACGATACAAATCCCCCAAATGTCAGGACGGTACAAATCCCCCCCAAATGTCAGGACGGTACAAATCCCCCCAAATGTCAGGACGATACAAATCCCCCCAAATGTCAGGACGGTACAAATCCCCCCCAAATGTCAGGACGGTACAGATATCCCCCAAATGTCAGGACGGTACAAATCCCCCCAAATGTCAGGACGATACAAATCCCCCCAAATGTCAGGACGGTACAAATCCCCCCAAATGTCAGGACGGTACAGATATCCCCCAAATGTCAGGACGGTACAAATCCCCCCAAATGTCAGGACGATACAAATCCCCCCAAATGTCAGGACGGTACAAATCCCCCCCAAATGTCAGGACGGTACAAATCCCCCCCAAATGTCAGGACGGTACAAATCCCCCCAAATGTCAAGACAGTACAAATCCCCCCAAATGTCAGGACGGTACAAATCCCCCCAAATGTCAGGACGGTACAGATATCCCCCAAATGTCAGGACGGTACAAATCCCCCCAAATGTCAGGACGGTACAAATCCCCCCAAATGTCAAGACGGTACAAATCCCCCCAAATGTCAGGACGGTACAAATCCCCCCAAATGTCAAGACGGTACAAATCCCCCCAAATGTCAGGACAGTACAAATCCCCCCAAATGTCAGGACGGTACAAATCCCCCCTAATGTCAGGACAGAACAAATCCCCCCAAATGTCAGGACAGTACAAATCCCCCCAAATGTCAGGACGGTACAAATCCCCCCAAATGTCAGGACAGAACAAATCCCCCCAAATGTCAGGACGGTACAAATCCCCCCAAATGTCAGGACGGTACAAATCCCCCCAAATGTCAGGACGGTACAAATCCCCCCAAATGTCAGGACAGTACAAATCCCCCCAAATGTCAGGACGGTACAAATCCCCCCCAAATGTCAGGACGGTGCAAATCCCCCCCAAATGTCAGGACGATACAAATCCCCCCAAATGTCAGGACGGTACAAATCCCCCCAAATGTCAGGACGGTACAAATCCCCCCAAATGTCAGGACGGTACAAATCCCCCCCAAATGTCAGGACGGTACAAATCCCCCCAAATGTCAGGACGGTGCAAATCCCCCCCAAATGTCAGGACGGTGCAAATCCCCCCCAAATGTCAGGACGATACAAATCCCCCCAAATGTCAGGACGGTACAAATCCCCCCAAATGTCAGGACGGTACAAATCCCCCCAAATGTCAGGACGGTACAAATCCCCCCCAAATGTCAGGACGGTACAAATCCCCCCAAATGTCAGGACGGTGCAAATCCGCCCAAAAGTCAGGACGGTGCAAATCCCCCCCAAATGTCAAGACAGTACAAATCCCCCCAAATGTCAGGACAGTACAAATCCCCCCCAAATGTCAGGACGGTACAAATCCCCCCCAAATGTCAGGACGATACAAATCCCCCCAAATGTCAGGACGGTACAAATCCCCCCCAAATGTCAGGACGATACAAATCCCCCCAAATGTCAGGACGGTACAAATCCCCCCCAAATGTCAGGACGGTACAAATCCCCCCAAATGTCAGGACGGTACAAATCCCCCCCAAATGTCAGGACGGTACAAATCCCCCCAAATGTCAGGACGATACAGATATCCCCCAAATGTCAGGACGGTACAAATCCCCCCAAATGTCAGGACGGTACAGATATCCCCCAAATGTCAGGACGGTACAAATCCCCCCAAATGTCAGGACGGTACAAATCCCCCCAAATGTCAGGACGGTACAAATCCCCCCAAATGTCAGGACGGTACAAATCCCCCCCAAATGTCAGGACGGTACAAATCCCCCCAAATGTCAGGACGGTGCAAATCCCCCCCAAATGTCAGGACGGTGCAAATCCCCCCCAAATGTCAGGACGATACAAATCCCCCCAAATGTCAGGACGGTACAAATCCCCCCAAATGTCAGGACGGTACAAATCCCCCCAAATGTCAGGACGGTACAAATCCCCCCAAATGTCAGGACGGTACAATTCCCCCCCAAATGTCAGGACGGTACAAATCCCCCCAAATGTCAGGACGGTGCAAATCCCCCCCAAATGTCAGGACGGTACAGATATCCCCCAAATGTCAAGACAGTACAAATCCCCCCAAATGTCAGGACAGTACAAATCCCCCCCAAATGTCAGGACGGTACAAATCCCCCCCAAATGTCAGGACGATACAAATCCCCCCAAATGTCAGGACGGTACAAATCCCCCCCAAATGTCAGGACGATACAAATCCCCCCAAATGTCAGGACGGTACAAATCCCCCCCAAATGTCAGGACGGTACAAATCCCCCCAAATGTCAGGACGGTACAAATCCCCCCCAAATGTCAGGACGGTACAAATCCCCCCAAATGTCAGGACGATACAGATATCCCCCAAATGTCAGGACGGTACAGATATCCCCCAAATGTCAGGACAGTACAAATCCCCCCAAATGTCAGGACAGTACAAATCCCCCCCAAATGTCAGGACGGTACAAATCCCCCCCAAATGTCAGGACGATACAAATCCCCCCAAATGTCAGGACGGTACAAATCCCCCCCAAATGTCAGGACGATACAAATCCCCCCAAATGTCAGGACGGTACAAATCCCCCCCAAATGTCAGGACGGTACAAATCCCCCCAAATGTCAGGACGGTACAGATATCCCCCAAATTACCCCTTTTTGCAAAGTAGAATTTTTTGAAGTTGTAATTTTTTTTTCATCATTCTTTTGAAAATGAAGGAATTTTTTAAAAAATGGCGGTCTGCTAAGCCATCGGCCCGGGTTAACATACATGCAGTGCGGTACATCACATGCGACTCGTAGAGGAACCGCACCGCATTCCCTGCGGATCACATGCGACTTGTAGAGGAACCGCACCGCATTCCCTGCGGATCACATGCGACTCGTAGAGGAACCGCACCGCATTCCCTGCGGATCACATGCGACTCGTAGAGGAGCCGCACCGCATTCCCTGCGGATCACATGCGACTCGTAGAGGAACCGCACCGCATTCCCTGCGCATCACATGCGACTCGTAGAGGAACCGCACCGCATTCCCTGCGGATCACATGCGACTCGTAGAGGAACCGCACCGCATTCCCTGCGGATCACATGCGACTCGTAGAGAAACCGCACCGCATTCCCTGCGGATCACATGCGACTCGTAGAGGAACCGCACCGCATTCCCTGCGGATCACATGCGACTCGTAGAGGAACCGCACCGCATTCCCTGCGGATCACATGCGACTCGTAGAGGAACCGCACCGCATTCCCTGCGGATCACATGCGACTCGTAGAGGAACCGCACCGCATTCCCTGCGGATCACATGCGACTCGTAGAGGAGCCGCACCGCATTCCCTGCGGATCACATGCGACTCGTAGAGGAACCGCACCGCATTCCCTGCGGATCACATGCGACTCGTAGAGGAACCGCGCCGCATTCCCTGCGGATCACATGCGACTCGTAGAGGAACCGCACCGCATTCCCTGCGGATCACATGCGACTCGTAGAGGAGCCGCACCGCATTCCCTGCGGATCACATGCGACTCGTAGAGGAACCGCACCGCATTCCCTGCGGATCACATGCGACTCGTAGAGGAGCCGCACCGCATTCCCTGCGGATCACATGCGACTCGTAGAGGAACCGCACCGCATTCCCCGCGGATCACATGCGACTCGTAGAGGAACCGCACCGCATTCCCTGCGGATCACATGCGACTCGTAGAGGAACCGCACCGCATTCCCCGCGGATCACATGCGACTCGTAGAGGAACCGCACCGCATTCCCTGCGGATCACATGCGACTCGTAGAGGAACCGCACCGCATTCCCCGCGGATCACATGCGACTCGTAGAGGAACCGCACCGCATTCCCTGCGGATGACATGCGACTCGTAGAGGAACCGCACCGCATTCCCTGCGCATCACATGCGACTCGTAGAGGAACCGCACCGCATTCCCTGCGCATCACATGCGACTCGTAGAGGAACCGCACCGCATTCCCTGCGCATCACATGCGACTCGTAGAGGAACCGCACCGCATTCCCTGCGGATCACATGCGACTCGTAGAGGAACCGCACCGCATTCCCTGCGGATCACATGCGACTCGTAGAGGAGCCGCACCGCATTCCCTGCGGATCACATGCGACTCGTAGAGGAGCCGCACCGCATTCCCTGCGGATCACATGCGACTCGTAGAGGAGCCGCACCGCATTCCCTGCGGATCACATGCGACTCGTAGAGGAGCCGCACCGCATTCCCTGCGGATCACATGCGACTCGTAGAGGAACCGCACCGCATTCCCTGCGGATCACATGCGACTCGTAGAGGAACCGCACCGCATTCCCTGCGGATCACATGCGACTCGTAGAGGAACCGCACCGCATTCCCTGCGGATCACATGCGACTCGTAGAGGAACCGCACCGCATTCCCTGCGGATCACATGCGACTCGTAGAGGAACCGCACCGCATTCCCTGCGGATCACATGCGACTCGTAGAGGAACCGCACCGCATTCCCTGCGGATCACATGCGACTCGTAGAGGAACCGCACCGCATTCCCTGCGGATCAAATGCGACTCGTAGAGGAACCGCACAGCATTCCCTGCGGATCACATGCGACTCGTAGAGGAGCCGCACCGCATTCCCTGCGGATCACATGCGACTCGTAGAGGAACCGCACCGCATTCCCTGCGGATCACATGCGACTCGTAGAGGAACCGCACCGCATTCCCTGCGGATCACATGCGACTCGTAGAGGAACCGCACCGCACTCCCTGCGGATCACATGCGACTCGTAGAGGAACCGCACCGCACTCCCTGCGGATCACATGCGACTCGTAGAGGAACCGCACCGCACTCCCTGCGGATCACATGCGACTCGTAGAGGAACCGCACCGCATTCCCTGCGGATCACATGCGACTCGTAGAGGAACCGCACCGCATTCCCTGCGGATCACATGCGACTCGTAGAGGAACCGCACCGCATTCCCTGCGGATCACATGCGACTCGTAGAGGAACCGCACCGCATTCCCTGCGGATCACATGCGACTCGTAGAGGAACCGCACCGCATTCCCTGCGGATCACATGCGACTCGTAGAGGAGCCGCACCGCACTCCCTGCGGATCACATGCGACTCGTAGAGGAACCGCACCGCATTCCCTGCGGATCACATGCGACTCGTAGAGGAACCGCACCGCATTCCCTGCGGATCAAATGCGACTCGTAGAGGAACCGCACCGCATTCCCTGCGGATCACATGCGACTCGTAGAGGAACCGCACCGCATTCCCTGCGGATCACATGCGACTCGTAGAGGAACCGCACCGCATTCCCTGCGGATCAAATGCGACTCGTAGAGGAACCGCACAGCATTCCCTGCGGATCACATGCGACTCGTAGAGGAACCGCGCCGCACTCCCTGCGGATCACATGCGACTCGTAGAGGAACCGCACCGCACTCCCTGCGGATCACATGCGACTCGTAGAGGAACCGCACCGCACTCCCTGCGGATCACATGCGACTCGTAGAGGAACCGCACCGCACTCCCTGCGGATCACATGCGACTCGTAGAGGAACCGCACCGCATTCCCTGCGGATCACATGCGACTCGTAGAGGAACCGCACCGCATTCCCTGCGGATCACATGCGACTCGTAGAGGAACCGCACCGCATTCCCTGCGGATCACATGCGACTCGTAGAGGAACCGCACCGCATTCCCTGCGGATCACATGCGACTCGTAGAGGAGCCGCACCGCACTCCCTGCGGATCACATGCGACTCGTAGAGGAACCGCACCGCATTCCCTGCGGATCACATGCGACTCGTAGAGGAACCGCACCGCATTCCCTGCGGATCAAATGCGACTCGTAGAGGAACCGCACCGCATTCCCTGCGGATCAAATGCGACTCGTAGAGGAACCGCACCGCATTCCCTGCGGATCACATGCGACTCGTAGAGGAACCGCACCGCATTCCCTGCGGATCAAATGCGACTCGTAGAGGAACCGCACAGCATTCCCTGCGGATCACATGCGACTCGTAGAGGAGCCGCACCGCATTCCCTGCGGATCACATGCGACTCGTAGAGGAGCCGCACCGCATTCCCTGCGGATCACATGCGACTCGTAGAGGAACCGCACCGCATTCCCTGCGGATCACATGCGACTCATAGAGGAGCCGCACCGCACTCCCTGCGGATCACATGCGACTCGTAGAGGAACCGCACCGCACTCCCTGCGGATCACATGCGACTCGTAGAGGAACCGCACCGCATTCCCTGCGGATCACATGCGACTCGTAGAGGAACCGCACCGCACTCCCTGCGGATCACATGCGACTCGTAGAGGAACCGCACCGCACTCCCTGCGCATCACATGCGACTCGTAGAGGAACCGCACCGCATTCCCTGCGGATCACATGCGACTCGTAGAGGAACCGCACCGCATTCCCTGCGGATCACATGCGACTCGTAGAGGAACCGCACCGCATTCCCTGCGGATCACATGCGACTCGTAGAGGAACCGCACCGCATTCCCTGCGGATCACATGCGACTCGTAGAGGAACCGCGCCGCATTCCCTGCAGATCACATGCGACTCGTAGAGGAACCGCACCGCATTCCCTGCGGATCAAATGCGACTCGTAGAGGAACCGCACCGCATTCCCTGCGGATCACATGCGACTCGTAGAGGAACCGCACCGCATTCCCTGCGGATCACATGCGACTCGTAGAGGAACCGCACCGCATTCCCTGCGGATCACATGCGACTCGTAGAGGAACCGCACCGCATTCCCTGCGGATCACATGCGACTCGTAGAGGAACCGCACCGCATTCCCTGCGGATCACATGCGACTCGTAGAGGAACCGCACCGCATTCCCTGCGGATCACATGCGACTCGTAGAGGAACCGCACCGCATTCCCTGCGGATCAAATGCGACTCGTAGAGGAACCGCACAGCATTCCCTGCGGATCACATGCGACTCGTAGAGGAGCCGCACCGCATTCCCTGCGGATCACATGCGACTCGTAGAGGAACCGCACCGCATTCCCTGCGGATCACATGCGACTCGTAGAGGAACCGCACCGCATTCCCTGCGGATCACATGCGACTCGTAGAGGAACCGCACCGCACTCCCTGCGGATCACATGCGACTCGTAGAGGAACCGCACCGCACTCCCTGCGGATCACATGCGACTCGTAGAGGAACCGCACCGCACTCCCTGCGGATCACATGCGACTCGTAGAGGAACCGCACCGCATTCCCTGCGGATCACATGCGACTCGTAGAGGAACCGCACCGCATTCCCTGCGGATCACATGCGACTCGTAGAGGAACCGCACCGCATTCCCTGCGGATCACATGCGACTCGTAGAGGAACCGCACCGCATTCCCTGCGGATCACATGCGACTCGTAGAGGAACCGCACCGCATTCCCTGCGGATCACATGCGACTCGTAGAGGAGCCGCACCGCACTCCCTGCGGATCACATGCGACTCGTAGAGGAACCGCACCGCATTCCCTGCGGATCACATGCGACTCGTAGAGGAACCGCACCGCATTCCCTGCGGATCAAATGCGACTCGTAGAGGAACCGCACCGCATTCCCTGCGGATCACATGCGACTCGTAGAGGAACCGCACCGCATTCCCTGCGGATCACATGCGACTCGTAGAGGAACCGCACCGCATTCCCTGCGGATCAAATGCGACTCGTAGAGGAACCGCACAGCATTCCCTGCGGATCACATGCGACTCGTAGAGGAACCGCGCCGCACTCCCTGCGGATCACATGCGACTCGTAGAGGAACCGCACCGCACTCCCTGCGGATCACATGCGACTCGTAGAGGAACCGCACCGCACTCCCTGCGGATCACATGCGACTCGTAGAGGAACCGCACCGCACTCCCTGCGGATCACATGCGACTCGTAGAGGAACCGCACCGCATTCCCTGCGGATCACATGCGACTCGTAGAGGAACCGCACCGCATTCCCTGCGGATCACATGCGACTCGTAGAGGAACCGCACCGCATTCCCTGCGGATCACATGCGACTCGTAGAGGAACCGCACCGCATTCCCTGCGGATCACATGCGACTCGTAGAGGAGCCGCACCGCACTCCCTGCGGATCACATGCGACTCGTAGAGGAACCGCACCGCATTCCCTGCGGATCACATGCGACTCGTAGAGGAACCGCACCGCATTCCCTGCGGATCAAATGCGACTCGTAGAGGAACCGCACCGCATTCCCTGCGGATCAAATGCGACTCGTAGAGGAACCGCACCGCATTCCCTGCGGATCACATGCGACTCGTAGAGGAACCGCACCGCATTCCCTGCGGATCACATGCGACTCGTAGAGGAGCCGCACCGCATTCCCTGCGGATCACATGCGACTCGTAGAGGAGCCGCACCGCATTCCCTGCGGATCACATGCGACTCGTAGAGGAACCGCACCGCATTCCCTGCGGATCACATGCGACTCGTAGAGGAGCCGCACCGCACTCCCTGCGGATCACATGCGACTCGTAGAGGAACCGCACCGCACTCCCTGCGGATCACATGCGACTCGTAGAGGAACCGCACCGCATTCCCTGCGGATCACATGCGACTCGTAGAGGAACCGCACCGCACTCCCTGCGGATCACATGCGACTCGTAGAGGAACCGCACCGCACTCCCTGCGCATCACATGCGACTCGTAGAGGAACCGCACCGCATTCCCTGCGGATCACATGCGACTCGTAGAGGAACCGCACCGCATTCCCTGCGGATCACATGCGACTCGTAGAGGAACCGCACCGCATTCCCTGCGGATCACATGCGACTCGTAGAGGAACCGCACCGCATTCCCTGCGGATCACATGCGACTCGTAGAGGAACCGCACCGCATTCCCTGCGGATCAAATGCGACTCGTAGAGGAACCGCGCCGCATTCCCTGCAGATCACATGCGACTCGTAGAGGAACCGCACCGCATTCCCTGCGGATCACATGCGACTCGTAGAGGCGATTCCGATGCGGTGAGGAAATCCCACCAATCCCATGACACGATGGCGTGACCCCGGGGCTCAGTGTCCCGCAGACATGGAAGGCGGCCAAGTGTGGGGCTGACAAGTCCAAAGGCAAAGCGTGTGTGACTACAGGGGGGCAGGTGTCAGAGGTGGGGAGGGGGGCTCTGCGGTCACAGCAGCTGCCTTCATAGAGGACGGGGAAGAATGGCGCAGAAAAAGCTGCATTTGTACTTCCTCTCCATTCACGGATCTCTTGTTGTTTCCGCTCTCCCTTCTCTCCAATCCCAGGCCTGCTGGCTGGGCAGTGAGCGAGCAGCAGGAGGCTGATGAGGACATCCCTCTGCTCACTCTTTTCTCCCCCCCCCCCCATCAGCACATTCCTTTTCAGCACAGTTTGCATGCAGAGCACCTTATTGTCCCCCCCCCCCCCTTCTCCCAGTCTGAGCTCTGCTGTACTGCAATAGGCGGGTACCAGGCCAGACGTACACTGTATAAAAATATAAATACTTTAATCGGGGCTTTTCAGCGGGAATGTGGGGGGTTCCGGCACCTCCAGCGCTGAATGTTTGTAATGGGAGAGGGTACTGGGGTACACTGGAGGGTCTACTGATGCTGGGGGTTCTATCGTTACTGGTGGAGGATCTATGGTTGCTGGGAGAGATCTACTGTCAAGGGAGGGATCTATTGTTGCTAGAGAAGATCTAGTTTTGCATGGGATCTATTGTTGCTGGAGAAGATCTAGTTTTGATTTGGATCTATTATTGTTGGGGAGGATCTATGGTTGTGAAAGAGAGCTACTGTCAAGGGAGGGGTCTATTGTTGCTGGGGGTTCTATTGTTGCTGGTGTAGAATCTATGGTTGCTGGGAGCGCGCTTCTGTTGAGGGAGGAGTCTATTGTTGCAGGAGAAGATCTAGTTTGCATGGGATCTATTGTTGCTGGAGAAGATCTAGTTTGCATGGGATCTATTGTTGCTGGGGGTTATATTGTTGCTGGAGAAGATCTAGTTTTGATTTGGATCTATTATTGTTGGGGAGGATCTATGGTTGTGAAAGAGAGCTACTGTCAAGGGAGGGGTCTATTGTTTCTGGAGAAGATCTAGTTTTGCATGGGGTCTATTGTTGCTGGCGGTCTATTTTTGCTAATGGAGGATCTATGGTTGCTGGGAGAGAGCTACTGTTGAGGGACGGATCTATCTTTGCTGGAGATCTAGTTTTGCTTGGGATCTATTGTTGCTGGTGGAGGATCTATGGTTGCTGGGAGAGCGCTTCTGTTGAGGGAGGAGTCTATTGTTGCAGGAGAAGATCTAGTTTGCATGGGATCTATTGTTGCTGGGGGTTATATTGTTGCTGGAGAAGATCTAGTTTTGATTTGTATCTATTGTTGCTGGGTAATCTATTGTTACTGGTGGAGGATCTATGGTTGCTTGGAAAGAGCTACTTTTCAGGGAGGGGGTTCTATTGTTGCTGGAGATCTAGTTTTGATTTGGATCTATTGTTACTGGGGTTTCTATTGTTGCTGGTGAAGGATCTATGGTTGCTTGGAGAGAGCTTCTGTTGAGGGAGGAGTCTATTGTTGCTGGAGAATATCTAGTTTTCATTTGGGTCTATTGTTGCTGGGGTTTCTATTGTTGCTGGTGGGGATCTATGGTTGATTGGAGAGAGCTTCTGTTGAGGGCGGGGTCTATTGTTTCTGAAATAGATCTAGTTTTGCAAGGGGTCTATTGTTACTGGGGGGTTCTATTGCAGCTGGTGGAGGATCTATGGTTGCTTCGAGGGGACTACTGTTATGGGAGGGATGTATTGTTGCTAGAGAATATCTAGTTTTGATTTGGATCTATTGTTGCTGGGGGTTTCTATTGTTGCTGGTGTAGAATCTATGGTTGCTTGTAGAGAGCTACTGTTGAGGGAGGAGTCTATTGTTGCTCGAGAAGTAGTAGAAGTAGTTTTGCTTGGGATCTATTGTTGCTTTGGGGGTTTTTGTTGCTGGAGAAAATCTAGTTTTGATTTAGATCTATTGTTGCTGGGGGTTATAGTGTTTCTGTGGAGGATCTATGGTTGCTTGAAGAGAGCTACTGTCAAGGGAGGGGTCTATTATTGCTGGAAAAGATCTAGTTTTTTGTGGGATCTATTGTTGATCGGGGGTTCTGGTGTTGCTGGAGGAGATCTAGTTTTGATTTGGATCTTTTGTTGCTGGGGGTTCTATTGTTGCTGTGGAGGATCTATGGTTGCTGGGAGAGAACTACTGTCAAGGGACGGGTCTGTTATTGCTGGGGGTTTCTGTTGTTGCTGGATAATATCTGGATCTATTGTTGCTGGGGGTTCTGCTCTTACTGGTGGAGGATCTATGGTTGCTGGGAGTGAGATACTGTTCAGGGAGGGGTCTGTGGTTGCTGGAGAACATCTAGTTTTGCATGGGATCTATTGTTGCTTGTGGAGGATCTATGGTTGTTCGGAGAGAGGTTCTGTTGAGGCAGGATGTATACAGGACGACTTCGTTTGGTGCACCGACTTAGGCAGGTGTGTGCTCCATGTGACTGTACGTGTTACAAAGCTTAGTCTCTGAACCTTCTGATTCTGCCTTGAATGCCCAAATGTGTTATACGAACCCGGCCCAGTAGAGGGCAGCCTTGTGTTACCACCCCAAACATACATGGATCACAGAAAACGCACGGCTCCGATCGCACCGCACACAAATCGCACTTCCTGTGTGAACCCCGTGAGATGGGCCGCACCGCGTCAGTGTGAACCCCGTGAGATGGGCCGCACCGCGTCAGTGTGAACCCCGTGAGATGGGCCGCACCGCGTCAGTGTGAACCCCGTGAGATGGGCCGCACCGCGTCAGTGTGAACCCCGCGCTCGGGGGCTTTTATCAACGCAAAACGCTGCGTTTTTGGTCCTACAGACTTCAAATGGAAACGCGGCAGAAAGCGCAGAGCGCGTTTTGATGCGTTTTTTATTCTGCCCGGCAACAAGTTGAAAGAAAAATGCACAAATCCCCCCAAATCCCCTCCCCCTGCACAAATCCCCCCAAATCCCCTCCCCCTGCACAAATCCCCCCAAATCCCCCTCTTCCTGCACAAATCCCCTCTCCCAGCACAAATCCCCCCAAATCCCCTCCCCCAGCACAAATCCCCCCAAATCCCCCTCTCCCTGCACAAATCCCCTCTCCCAGCACAAATCCCCCCAAATCCCCCTCTCCCAGCACAAATCCCCCCAAATCCCCTCTCCCAGCACAAATCCCCCCAAATCCCCTCTCCCAGCACAAATCCCCTCTCCCAGCACAAATCCCCCCAAATCCCCTCCCCCTGCACAAATCCCCCCAAATCCCCTCTCCCTGCACAAATCCCCCCAAATCCCCCTCTTCCTGCACAAATCCCCCAAATCCCCCTCTTCCTGCACAAATCCCCTCTCCCAGCACAAATCCCCCCAAATCCCTTCCCCCAGCACAAATCCCCTCTCCCAGCACAAATCCCCCCAAATCCCCTCTCCCAGCACAAATCCCCCCAAATCCCCCTCTTCCAGCACAAATCCCCCTCTTCCAGCACAAATCCCCTCTCCCAGCACAAATCCCCCCAAATCCCCTCCCCCTGCACAAATCCCCTCTCCCAGCACAAATCCCCCCAAATCCCCTCCCCCTGCACAAATCCCCTCTCCCAGCACAAATCCCCCCAAATCCCCTCTCCCAGCACAAATCCCCCCAAATCCCCCTCTTCCAGCACAAATCCCCCTCTTCCAGCACAAATCCCCTCTCCCAGCACAAATCCCCCCAAATCCCTTCCCCCAGCACAAATCCCCTCTCCCAGCAAAAATCCCCCCAAATCCCCTCCCCCAGCACAAATCCCCCCAAATCCCCTCCCCAGCACAAATCCCCTCCTCCAGCACAAATCCCCTCTCCCAGCACAAATCCCCCCAAATCCCCTCCCCCTGCACAAATCCCCTCTCCCAGCACAAATCCCCCCAAATCCCCCTCTTCCAGCACAAATCCCCCTCTTCCAGCACAAATCCCCCACTTCCAGCACAAATCCCCTCTCCCAGCACAAATCCCCCCAAATCCCTTCCCCCAGCACAAATCCCCTCTCCCAGCAAAAATCCCCCCAAATCCCCTCCCCCAGCACAAATCCCCCCAAATCCCCTCTCCCAGCACAAATCCCCTCCCCCAGCACAAATCCCCCTCTCCCAGCACAAATCCCCCCGAATCCCCTCCCCCAGCACAAAACCCCCTCTCCCAGTACAAATCTCCCCAAATCCCCTCTCCTAGCACAAATCCCCCCAAATCATGTGCATTCTGGTGCAATTTTGGTGCGTTCCAGTTGATTTTTTCCTCTTTTTCTTCAAATTAAATAGGGACATGTGCGTTTTTGGTGCGTTTTTTACGTGTTTTAATGCCTTCCAGTACAGTTCTGTGCAGGAAAAATGCCGCCTGTTCTACTTTTTTTTTTCTGCGACCGGAACGCACCGAAACTGCAAGTGCTGATGCGAATTATGACTCCGCAACCCTAAACCCTCTTTTCTGTGCGTTCCGGATGCTTTTTTTGCATGTGCGTTTTTGGCGTGTTCCGGAGCGTTTCCTATGCATTCCCGTTAATTTTTTCCCCTCTCTTTTCCTTCAGTCCTACTTTCTGTGCGTTTTGAATGCCAAAAGAAACGCATGGAGTGTGAAGGGGCCCTAAAGCTTTTGATTGAACCCCTCGTCTCCTGGGACGTTTATAAACGTACAATCGGTTCATGAAAGCTGCTCATCAAAAAAAAAAAAACCCAAAAAGCATACAAAGCGACTTTGGAGACGACACGATCAGGGGCAGACTGACAACTCATGGGGCCCTCGGGCAATAGGGGATCGTGGGGCCCCTGTGTCCTTGCCCAAACTCAAAAAAGCCTATGAAAAAGGTACCAGGGGCATCTCATGGGGCCCCCTACTGACCCCGGGCCCTCGGGCAGTGCCTGAGTTTCCAAATGGTCAGTCCACCCCTGGATACGACGTTCTCAAAGCTTCCAGGAGATTTCGGGGATCGGGTTTACCATTGCCAAGGCTAACCATGCAACGCAAGCCAACGTCTGGAGAGTTTTTTGCGCCCCCCGCCGACCACATGGACTGCATGATGAAGTCATGGGCGGAGCCAGGAGACAATGAAGTATGGGAAGTGACACTTGGCTGCCAGTCCTGGCTGTGGAGGAAGTCACCTGTCCTCGTCACCTTCCACCCGACTCTTCCTGCACCTGACCTCACACCCCATTGAGGGAACCTGACCTCACACCCCATTGAGGGAACCTGACCTCACACCCCATTGAGGGACCCTGACCTCACACCGCATTGAGGGAACCTGACCTCACACCGCATTGAGGGAACCTGACCTCACACCCCATTGAGGGAACCTGACCTCACACCCCATTGAGGGACCCTGACCTCACACCGCATTGAGGGAACCTGACCTCACACCGCATTGAGGGACCCTGACCTCACACCCCATTGAGGGAACCTGACCTCACACCCTATTGAGGGACCCTGACCTCACACCGCATTGAGGGACCCTGACCTCACACCGCATTGAGGGACCCTGACCTCACACCCCATTGAGGGACCCTGACCTCACACCGCATTGAGGGAACCTGACCTCACACCCCATTGAGGGAACCTGACCTCACACCGCATTGAGGGACCCTGACCTCACACCCCATTGAGGGAACCTGACCTCACACCACATTGAGGAGACCTGACCTCACACCCCATTGAGGGAACCTGACCTCACACCCCATTGAGGGACCCTGACCTCACACCCCATTGAGGGAACCTGATCTCACACCCCATTGAGGGACCCTGACCTCACACCCCACTGAGGGAACCTGACCTCACACCGCATTGAGGGAACCTGACCTCACACCACATTGAGGAGACCTGACCTCACACCCCATTGAGGGAACCTGACCTCACACCGCATTGAGGGAACCTGACCTCACACCACATTGAGGAGACCTGACCTCACACCCCATTGAGGGACCCTGACCTCACACCGCATTGAGGGAACCTGACCTCACACCACATTGAGGGACCCTGACCTCACACCCCATTGAGGGAACCTGACCTCACACCCCATTGAGGGAACCTGACCTCACACCCCATTGAGGGAACCTGACCTCACACCCCATTGAGGGACCCTGACCTCACACCCCACTGAGGGGACCTGACCTCACACCCAATTGAGGGACCCTGACCTCACACCGCATTGAGGGACCCTGACCTCACACCCCATTGAGGGACCCTGACCTCACAACCCATTGAGGGACCCTGACCTCACACCCCATTTAGGGACCCTGACCTCACACCCCATTTAGGGACCCTGACCTCACACCCCATTGAGGAACCCTGACCTCACACCCCATTGAGGGAACCTGATCTCACACCCCATTGAGGGACCCTGACCTCACACCCCATTGAGGGAACCTGATCTCACACCCCATTGAGGGAACCTGATCTCACACCCCATTGAGGGAACCTGACCTCACACCGCATTGAGGGAACCTGACCTCACACCCCATTGAGGGAACCTGACCTCACACCCCATTGAGGGAACCTGACCTCACACCCCATTGAGGGACCCTGACCTCACACCGCATTGAGGGAACCTGACCTCACACAGCATTGAGGAGACCTGACCTCACACCCCATTGAGGGACCCTGACCTCACACCCCATTGAGGGAACCTGACCTCACACCCTATTGAGGGACCCTGACCTCACACCGCATTTAGGGAACCTGATCTCACAAGCCATTGAGGGAACCTGATCTCACACGCCATTGAGGGGACCTGACCTCACACCCCATTGAGGGAACTTGACCTCACACCCCATTGAGGGAACCTGACCTCACACCCCATTGAGGGAACCTGACCTCACACCCTATTGAGGGACCCTGACCTCACACCGCATTGAGGGAACCTGACCTCACACCACATTGAGGAGACCTGACCTCACACCCCATTGAGGGACCCTGACCTCACACCCCATTGAGGGACCCTGACCTCACACCCCATTGAGGGAACCTGACCTCACACCCTATTGAGGGACCCTGACCTCACACCGCATTGAGGGACCCTGACCTCACACCGCATTGAGGGACCCTGACCTCACACCCCATTTAGGGAACCTGATCTCACAAGCCATTGAGGGAACCTGATCTCACACGCCATTGAGGGGACCTGACCTCACACCCCATTGAGGGAACCTGACCTCACACCCCATTGAGGGAACCTGACCTCACTCCCCATTGAGGGGACCTGATCTCACACCCCATTGAGGGAACCTGACCTCACACCGCATTGAGGAGACCTGACCTCACACCGCATTGAGGAGACCTGACCTCACACCCCATTGAGGGACCCTGACCTCACACCGCATTGAGGGAACCTGACCTCACACCACATTGAGGAGACCTGACCTCACACCCCATTGAGGGAACCTGACCTCACACCCCATTGAGGGACCCTGACCTCACACCCCATTGAGGGAACCTGACCTCACACCGCATTGAGGGACCCTGACCTCACACCCCATTTAGGGAACCTGATCTCACAAGCCATTGAGGGAACCTGATCTCACACGCCATTGAGGGAACCTGATCTCACACGCCATTGAGGGGACCTGACCTCACACCCCATTGAGGGACCCTGACCTCACACCGCATTGAGGGAACCTGACCTCACACCGCATTGAGGGAACCTGATCTCACACCCCATTGAGGGAACCTGATCTCACACCCCATTGAGGGGACCTGATCTCACACCCCATTGAGGGGACCTGATCTCACACCCCGTTGAGGGAACCTGATCTCACACGCCATTGAGGGGACCTGATCTCACACCCCATTGAGGGAACCTGATCTCACACGCCATTGAGGGGACCTGATCTCACACCCCATTGAGGGAACCTGATCTCACACGCCATTGAGGGAACCTGACCTCACAAGCCATTGAGGGAACCTGACCTCACACCCCATTGAGGGGACCTGATCTCACACCCCATTGAGGGGACCTGACCTCACACGCCATTGAGGGACCTTCACACTTGGCTGATGTTTCCTCCCTCCTCTCATTGTCTCACTTGTGGGGGTAAAGTGTGAACTTCCAGCAGGTTCTCTGCAAACAATAACAGGACTCACTTCCACCTGCTCCATGCTCACCTCCTCCATGGCAGAGATTTCCATGTGTGAGATCCCTCCCCAAAAATGTCCTCACCTACCATGGAGATCCTGAGAGTCCCTGGGATGAGGGGGGGGGGTTAGAACCTCTGCTAGGGGCGTAGCCTCACATATTCCTCCTCATTGGAAAGAACGGATTTCCCCGGATTGGATGAATGATCCTCATTGTGAAAGCACGCCGCAGAACGGATCTACCAATGAACAAAGGGGTCCCCCCCGCGTCCATCATAGGGACACCATTCATTCAACGCCATTCAAAAAAAAAAAGCAACCGAAATGCATGGAGTATGAATTTGAGTTTTTTTTTTTTTTTTATGTCCAAAACACACACAAAGCAGGTGATAGGGTTGTCGGTGTCATCGTTCACATCAGCGTTTACAGTTCCGGTGCGTTCCGGGCACAGAAAAAAAAAAAGTTTAATAAAACCGCACATCAAAACCGCACACGTTCCTGTTTCAATTGAAAAAAAAAAGAACTGGAATGCATAAAAAGCGCAGAGGAACACGTCAAAAACACACGTGCCAAAATGCATCCGGAACGCATCTGGACTGCGTTTTTATAGTGTGATGTCCAAAACGCACAGAAAGTAGGTGATCGGGTTGTCGGTGTCATAGATGACATCACCGCTTGCAGGAAAAAAGCAAAGTAGAACAGGCCTTATTTTTTCTGCACAGAACTGTACTAGAATGTGGTAAAAGTCATCAAAAACGCACCGAAATGCACACGTTACTATTTCAATTGAAGAAAAAGAGAGGAGGGGAAATGAACAGGAATGCATAAAAAGTGCACCGGAAAGCGCACATTGGGGGTCAGTGGGAAGAATGTCCCTTACATTGGTGGTCAGTGGGAAGAATGTCCCTTACATTGGTGGTCAGTGGGAAGAATGTCCCTTACATTGGGGGTCAGTGGGAAGAATGTCCCTTACATTGGGGGTCAGTGGGAAGAATGTCCCTTACATTGGGGGTCAGTGGGAAGAATGTCCCTTACATTGGTGATCAGTGGGAAGAATGTCCCTTACATTGGTGGTCGGTGGGAAGAATGTCCCTTACATTGGGGGTCAGTGGGAAGAATGTCCCTTACATTGGTGGTCAGTGGGAAGAATGTCCCTTACATTGGGGGTCAGTGGGAAGAATGTCCCTTACATTGGTGATCAGTGGGAAGAATGTCCCTTACATTGGGGGTCAGTGGGAAGAATGTCCCTTACATTGGGGGTCAGTGGGAAGAATGTCCCTTACATTGGGGGTCAGTGGGAAGAATGTCCCTTACATTGGTGATCAGTGGGAAGAATGTCCCTTACATTGGGGGTCAGTGGGAAGAATGTCCCTTACATTGGTGGTCAGTGGGAAGAATGTCCCTTACATTGGGGGTCAGTGGGAAGAATGTCCCTTACATTGGGGGTCAGTGGGAAGAATGTCCCTTACATTGGGGGTCAGTGGGAAGAATGTCCCTTACATTGGTGGTCAGTGGGAAGAATGTCCCTTACATTGGGGGTCAGTGGGAAGAATGTCCCTTACATTGGTGATCAGTGGGAAGAATGTCCCTTACATTGGGGGTCAGTGGGAAGAATGTCCCTTACATTGGGGGTCAGTGGGAAGAATGTCCCTTACATTGGAGGTCAGTGGGAAGAATGTCCCTTACATTGGTGGTCAGTGGGAAGAATGTCCCTTACATTGGAGGTCAGTGGGAAGAATGTCCCTTACATTGGGGGTCAGTGGGAAGAATGTCCCTTACATTGGTGGTCAGTGGGAAGAACGTCCCTTACATTGGGGGTCAGTGGGAAGAATGACCCTTACATTGGGGGTCAGTGGGAAGAATGTCCCTTACATTGGGGGTCAGTGGGAAGAATGTCCCTTACATTGGGGGTCAGAGGGAAGAATGTCCCTTACATTGGTGATCAGTGGGAAGAATGTCCCTTACATTGGGGGTCAGAGGGAAGAATGTCCCTTACATTGGTGGTCAGTGGGAAGAATGTCCCTTACATTGGTGATCAGTGGGAAGAATGTCCCTTACATTGGGGGTCAGTGGGAAGAATGTCCCTTACATTGGTGGTCAGTGGGAAGAATGTCCCTTACATTGGGGGTCAGAGGGAAGAATGTCCCTTACATTGGTGGTCAGTGGGATGAATTTCCTTTACATTGGTGGTCAGTGGGAAGAATGTCCCTTACATTGGGGGTCAGTGGGAAGAATGTCCCTTACATTGGTGGTCAGAGGGAAGAATGTCCCTTACATTGGTGATCAGTGGGAAGAATGTCCCTTACATTGGGGGTCAGAGGGAAGAATGTCCCTTACATTGGTGATCAGTGGGAAGAATGTCCCTTACATTGGGGGTCAGAGGGAAGAATGTCCCTTACATTGGTGGTCAGTGGGAAGAATGTCCCTTACATTGGGGGTCAGTGGGAAGAATGTTCCTTACATTGGGGGTCAGTGGGAAGAATGTCCCTTACATTGGAGGTCAGTGGGAAGAATGTCCCTTACATTGGTGATCAGTGGGAAGAATGTCCCTTACATTGGAGGTCAGTGGGAAGAATGTCCCTTACATTGGTGGTCAGTGGGAAGAATGTCCCTTACATTGGTGATCAGTGGGAAGAATGTCCCTTACATTGGAGGTCAGTGGGAAGAATGTCCCTTACATTGGTGGTCAGTGGGAAGAATGTCCCTTACATTGGGGGTCAGAGGGAAGAATGTCCCTTACATTGGTGGTCAGTGGGATGAATTTCCTTTACATTGGGGGTCAGTGGGAAGAATGTCCCTTACATTGGGGGTCAGTGGGAAGAATGTCCCTTACATTGGTGGTCAGTGGGAAGAATGTCCCTTACATTGGGGGTCAGTGGGAAGAATGTCCCTTACATTGGTGGTCAGAGGGAAGAATGTCCCTTACATTGGTGATCAGTGGGAAGAATGTCCCTTACATTGGGGGTCAGAGGGAAGAATGTCCCTTACATTGGTGATCAGTGGGAAGAATGTCCCTTACATTGGGGGTCAGAGGGAAGAATGTCCCTTACATTGGTGGTCAGTGGGAAGAATGTCCCTTACATTGGTGATCAGTGGGAAGAATGTCCCTTACATTGGGGGTCAGTGGGAAGAATGTCCCTTACATTGGTGGTCAGTGGGAAGAATGTCCCTTACATTGGGGGTCAGAGGGAAGAATGTCCCTTACATTGGTGGTCAGTGGGATGAATTTCCTTTACATTGGTGGTCAGTGGGAAGAATGTCCCTTACATTGGGGGTCAGTGGGAAGAATGTCCCTTACATTGGTGGTCAGAGGGAAGAATGTCCCTTACATTGGTGATCAGTGGGAAGAATGTCCCTTACATTGGGGGTCAGAGGGAAGAATGTCCCTTACATTGGTGATCAGTGGGAAGAATGTCCCTTACATTGGGGGTCAGAGGGAAGAATGTCCCTTACATTGGTGGTCAGTGGGAAGAATGTCCCTTACATTGGTGATCAGTGGGAAGAATGTCCCTTACATTGGGGGTCAGTGGGAAGAATGTCCCTTACATTGGTGGTCAGTGGGAAGAATGTCCCTTACATTGGGGGTCAGAGGGAAGAATGTCCCTTACATTGGTGGTCAGTGGGATGAATTTCCTTTACATTGGTGGTCAGTGGGAAGAATGTCCCTTACATTGGTGGTCAGTGGGAAGAATGTCCCTTACATTGGTGATCAGTGGGAAGAATGTCCCTTACATTGGGGGTCAGTGGGAAGAATGTCCCTTACATTGGTGGTCAGTGGGATGAATTTCCTTTACATTGGGGGTCAGGGGGAAGAATGCCCCTTACATTGGGGGTCAGTGGGAAGAATGCCCCTTACATTGGGGGTCAGTGGGAAGAATGCCCCTTACATTGGGGGTCAGTGGGAAGAATGTCCCTTACATTGGGGGTCAGTGGGAAGAATGTCCCTTACATTGGGGGTCAGTGGGAAGAATGTCCCTTACATTGGGGGTCAGTGGGTAGAATGTCCCTTACATTGGTGGTCAGTGGGATGAATTTCCTTTACATTGGGGGTCAGTGGGAAGAATGTCCCTTACATTGGGGGTCAGAGGGAAGAATGTCCCTTACATTGGTGGTCAGTGGGAAGAATGTCCCTTACATTGGGGGTCAGTGGGAAGAATGTCCCTTACATTGGGGGTCAGTGGGAAGAATGCCCCTTACATTGGGGGTCAGTGGGAAGAACGTCCCTTACATTGGGGGTCAGTGGGAAGAATGTCCCTTACATTGGGGGTCAGTGGGAAGAATGTCCCTTACATTGGTGGTCAGTGGGAAGAATGTCCCTTACATTGGTGGTCAGTGGGAAGACTGTTCCTTACATTGGGGGTCAGTGGGAAGAATGTCCCTTACATTGGTGATCAGTGGGAAGAATGTCCCTTACATTGGGGGTCAGGGAGAAGAATGTCCCTTACATTGGTGATCAGTGGGAAGAATGTCCCTTACATTGGTGATCAGTGGGAAGAATGTCCCTTACATTGGTGGTCAGTGGGAAGAATGTCCCTTACATTGGTGGTCAGTGGGAAGAATGTCCCTTACATTGGTGGTCAGTGGGAAGAATGTCCCTTACATTGGTGATCAGTGGGAAGAATGTCCCTTACATTGGTGGTCAGTGGGAAGAATGTCCCTTACATTGGGGGTCAGTGGGAAGAATGTCCCTTACATTGGGGGTCAGTGGGAAGAATGTCCCTTACATTGGTGGTCAGTGGGAAGAATGTCCCTTACATTGGGGGTCAGGGAGAAGAATGTCCCTTACATTGGTGATCAGTGGGAAGAATGTCCCTTACATTGGTGGTCAGTGGGAAGAATGTCCCTTACATTGGTGATCAGTGGGAAGAATGTCCCTTACATTGGGGGTCAGTGGGAAGAATGTCCCTTACATTGGTGGTCAGTGGGAAGAATGTCCCTTACATTGGGGGTCAGTGGGAAGAATGTCCCTTACATTGGTGATCGGTGGGAAGAATGTCCCTTACATTGGTGATCGGTGGGAAGAATGTCCCTTACATTGGGGGTCAGTGGGAAGAATGTCCCTTACATTGGGGGTCAGTGGGAAGAATGTCCCTTACATTGGGGGTCAGTGGGAAGAATGTCCCTTACATTGGGGTCAGTGGGAAGAATGTCCCTTACATTGGTGATCAGTGGGAAGAATGTCCCTTACATTGGGGGTCAGTGGGAAGAATGTCCCTTACATTGGGGGTCAGTGGGAAGAATGTCCCTTACATTGGTGGTCAGTGGGAAGAATGTCCCTTACATTGGTGGTCAGTGGGAAGAATGTCCCTTACATTGGGGGTCAGTGGGAAGAATGTCCCTTACATTGGGGGTTAGTGGGAAGAATGTCCCTTACATTGGGGGGGTCAGTGGGAAGAATGTCCCTTACATTGGGGTCAGTGGGAAGAATGTCCCTTACATTGGGGGTCAGTGGGAAGAATGTCCCTTACATTGGGGGACAGTGGGAAGAATGTCCCTTACATTGGGGGTCAGTGGGAAGAATGTCCCTTACATTGGGGGTCAGTGGGAAGAATGTCCCTTACATTGGGGTCAGTGGGAAGAATGTCCCTTACATTGGGGGTCAGTGGGAAGAATGTTCCTTACATTGGGGGTCAGTGGGAAGAATGCCCCTTACATTGGGGGTCAGTGGGAAGAATGTCCCTTACATTGGGGGTCAGTGGGAAGAATGTCCCTTACATTGGGGGTCAGAGGCAAGAATGCTCCTTACATTGGTGGTCAGTGGGAAGAATGTTCCTTACATTGGGGGTCAGTGGGAAGAATGTCCCTTACATTGGGGGTCAGTGGGAAGAATGTCCCTTACATTGGGGGTCAGTGGGAAGAATGTCCCTTACATTGGGGTCAGTGGGAAGAATGTCCCTTACATTGGGGGTCAGTGGGAAGAATGTCCCTTACATTGGGGGTCAGTGGGAAGAATGTCCCTTACATTGGTGATCAGTGGGAAGAATGTCCCTTACATTGGGGGTCAGTGGGAAGAATGTCCCTTACATTGGGGGTCAGTGGGAAGAATGTCCCTTACATTGGTGGTCAGTGGGAAGAATGTCCCTTACATTGGAGGTCGGTGGGAAGAATGTCCCTTACATTGGGGGTCAGTGGGAAGAATGTCCCTTACATTGGGGTCAGTGGGAAGAATGTCCCTTACATTGGGGGTCAGTGGGAAGAATGTCCCTTACATTGGGGGGTCAGTGGGAAGAATGTCCCTTACATTGGGGGTCAGTGGGAAGAATGTCCCTTACATTGGGGGGTCAGTGGGAAGAATGTCCCTTACATTGGAGGTCAGTGGGAAGAATGTCCCTTACATTGGGGGTCAGTGGGAAGAATGTCCCTTACATTGGGGATCAGTGGGAAGAATGTCCCTTACATTGGGGGGTCAGTGGGAAGAATGTCCCTTACATTGGGGGTCAGTGGGAAGAATGTCCCTTACATTGGGGATCAGTGGGAAGAATGTCCCTTACATTGGGGGTCAGTGGGAAGAATGCTCCTTACATTGGTGGTCAGTGGGAAGAATGTCCCTTACATTGGGGGTCAGTGGGAAGAATGTCCCTTACATTGGGGGTTAGTGGGAAGAATGTCCCTTACATTGGGGGGGTCAGTGGGAAGAATGTCCCTTACATTGGGGTCAGTGGGAAGAATGTCCCTTACATTGGGGGTCAGTGGGAAGAATGTCCCTTACATTGGGGGACAGTGGGAAGAATGTCCCTTACATTGGGGGTCAGTGGGAAGAATGTCCCTTACATTGGGGGTCAGTGGGAAGAATGTCCCTTACATTGGGGTCAGTGGGAAGAATGTCCCTTACATTGGGGGTCAGTGGGAAGAATGTTCCTTACATTGGGGGTCAGTGGGAAGAATGCCCCTTACATTGGGGGTCAGTGGGAAGAATGTCCCTTACATTGGGGGTCAGTGGGAAGAATGTCCCTTACATTGGGGGTCAGAGGCAAGAATGCTCCTTACATTGGTGGTCAGTGGGAAGAATGTTCCTTACATTGGGGGTCAGTGGGAAGAATGTCCCTTACATTGGGGGTCAGTGGGAAGAATGTCCCTTACATTGGGGGTCAGTGGGAAGAATGTCCCTTACATTGGGGTCAGTGGGAAGAATGTCCCTTACATTGGGGGTCAGTGGGAAGAATGTCCCTTACATTGGGGGTCAGTGGGAAGAATGTCCCTTACATTGGTGATCAGTGGGAAGAATGTCCCTTACATTGGGGGTCAGTGGGAAGAATGTCCCTTACATTGGGGGTCAGTGGGAAGAATGTCCCTTACATTGGTGGTCAGTGGGAAGAATGTCCCTTACATTGGAGGTCGGTGGGAAGAATGTCCCTTACATTGGGGGTCAGTGGGAAGAATGTCCCTTACATTGGGGTCAGTGGGAAGAATGTCCCTTACATTGGGGGTCAGTGGGAAGAATGTCCCTTACATTGGGGGGTCAGTGGGAAGAATGTCCCTTACATTGGGGGTCAGTGGGAAGAATGTCCCTTACATTGGGGGTCAGTGGGAAGAATGTCCCTTACATTGGGGGTCAGTGGGAAGAATGTCCCTTACATTGGGGGTCAGTGGGAAGAATGTCCCTTACATTGGGGGTCAGAGGCAAGAATGCTCCTTACATTGGTGGTCAGTGGGAAGAATGTCCCTTACATTGGGGGGTCATTGGTTGAATGTCCCTTACATTGGAGGTCAGTGGGAAGAATGTCCCTTACATTGGGGGTCAGTGGGAAGAATGTCCCTTACATTGGGGATCAGTGGGAAGAATGTCCCTTACATTGGGGGGTCAGTGGGAAGAATGTCCCTTACATTGGGGGTCAGTGGGAAGAATGTCCCTTACATTGGGGATCAGTGGGAAGAATGTCCCTTACATTGGGGGTCAGTGGGAAGAATGTCCCTTACATTGGGGGTCAGTGGGAAGAATGCTCCTTACATTGGTGGTCAGTGGGAAGAATGTCCCTTACATTGGGGGTCAGTGGGAAGAATGTCCCTTACATTGGGGGTCAGTGGGAAGAATGTCCCTTACATTGGGGGTCAGTGGGAAGAATGTCCCTTACATTGGGGTCAGTGGGAAGAATGTCCCTTACATTGGGGGGTCAGTGGGAAGAATGTCCCTTACATTGGGGGTCAGTGGGAAGAATGTCCCTTACATTGGGGGGTCAGTGGGAAGAATGTCCCTTACATTGGTGGTCAGTGGGAAGAATGTCCCTTACATTGGGGGGTCAGTGGGAAGAATGTCCCTTACATTGGGGGTCAGTGGGAAGAATGTCCCTTACATTGGGGGTCAGTGGGAAGAATGTCCCTTACATTGGGGGTCAGTGGGAAGAATGTCCCTTACATTGGGGGGGTCAGTGGGAAGAATGTCCCTTACATTGGTGATCAGTGGGAAGAATGTCCCTTACATTGGTGATCAGTGGGAAGAATGTCCCTTACATTGGTGGTCAGTGGGAAGAATGTCCCTTACATTGGGGGTCAGTGGGAAGAATGTCCCTTACATTGGTGATCAGTGGGAAGAATGTCCCTTACATTGGGGGTCAGTGGGAAGAATGTCCCTTACATTGGGGGTCAGTGGGAAGAATGTCCCTTTTTTAATACACATTCCGCTATGAGAAGGGACGCCTCTGAGATAAATATTGTCCTTGCAGCTCCTACAATCTACACTGAAGTAGCACCTACCCCACCTATCACCACCCTCCTTATAGCACATATCCCCCTACCACCCTTCCCCACCACCGTCACCACCCTTCCCCCGACACTAAAATGCGCCCTGTCCCCGGACTGCATTGGCTCCAATAAAAGCAAGGTCAGGCAATTCATAATGGCTTCGGGTGACTGTGCCTAAACCAGAAAAGGAGGATGAGGAGCCGCCCAGCAGGACGGCGGAGATGAGAGACATACTTCAGTTATGAATGGAAGGACTTTAAAGGACTTCTCCACTAATGGATAGTGCAGAGGCGTCTTCTCCTTCCCGGCTCCGTGCTCCTGGCATATGTTCGTCACATTGTGATGAATCTGTCAATTTCTGTCTGATGTCAGACCCCTGGCCGTGCCGGGATGGTCACTTGAAGCCGGATCCCTTGGCCTCCTACGGTCCCGGCCAACCATGGTCTTGCAGCGTGAAAGCCGAGAGGCTGCAGGCCCCGTCAGATCTTCCTAATCAAAGGAGGCTCAGCTCAGTTTAGGCCTCTGATGTCCAACAGGTGCGGCTGAGGAACAGAAGAGAAAGTCAATTCTCTCCAAACACAATGTGGTGACCTTTGTCTAGGAGCAGAACGTCCCAGATGAGGTGGACTTCAAACTGGTGGACGGCAGCTGCGGTGCTGGGATAGTCATAGCATGCGAAGGAGAAGGCTTCGGGACTACTACGCAATGACGGTCCATACAATGACGGTCAACACAGTGTCGGTCCACACTATGACGGTCCACACTATGACGGTCCACACAATGACGGTCCACACTATGACGGTCCACACTATGACGGTCCACACAATGACGGTCCACACAATGACGGTCCACACAATGTTGGTCCACACAATGACGGTCCACACAATGATGGTCCATACAATGACGGTCCACACAATGACGGTCCATACAATGACGGTCCACACTATGACGGTCCACACAATGACGGTCCATACAATGACGGTCCACACAATGATGGTCCATACAATGTCGGTCCACACAATGATGGTCCACACAATGTCGGTCCACACAATGATGGTCCATGCAATGACGGTCCACACAATGACGGTCCACACAATGACGGTCCACACAATGACAGTCCACACAATGACAGTCCACACAATGTCGGTCAACACAATGACAGTCCACACAATGACAGTCCACACAATGTCGGTCCACACAATGACAGTCCACACAATGACGGTCCACACAATGACAGTCCACACAATGACGGTCCACACAATGACGGTCCACACAATGACAGTCCACACAATGACGGTCCACACAATGACAGTCCACACAATGACGGTCCACACAATGACGGTCCACACAATGACAGTCCACACAATGACAGTCCACACAATGTCGGTCAACACAATGACGGTCCACACAATGACGGTCCACACAATGACGGTCCACACAATGACGGTCCACGCAATGACGGTCCACGCAATGACGGTCCACACAATGTCGGTCAACACAATGACAGTCCACACAATGACGGTCCACACAATGACGGTCCACACAATGTCGATCAACACAATGATGGTCCACACAATGACAGTCCACACAATGACGGTCCACACAATGACGGTCCACACAATGACGGTCCACGCAATGACAGTCCACGCAATGACGGTCCACACAATGTCGGTCCACACAATGATGGTCCACACAATGTCGGTCCACACAATGATGGTCCACACAATGACGGTCCACACAATGACAGTCCACACAATGACGGTCCACACAATGTCGGTCAACACAATGACAGTCCACACAATGACGGTCCACACAATGTCGGTCCACACAATGATGGTCCACACAATGATGGTCCACACAATGTCGGTCAACACAATGTCGGTCCACACAATGATGGTCCACACAATGACGGTCCACACAATGACGGTTCACACAATGACGGTCCACACACGCAGTTTACATTTAATATACCGTATTAGGTAATAAGAAGCACAATAATATGTGGAGCCACGTTGGTCAACCAGGGGCGGACTGACAATTCATTGGGCCCCCGGGCAATAGGGGATCATGGGGCCCCTGTGTCCTTGCCCAAACTCAAAAAAGCCTATGAAAAAGGTACCAGGGGCATCTCATGGGGCCCCCTACTGACCCCGGGCCCGAGTTTCCAAATGGTCAGTCCGCCCCTGTGGTCAACTTGGGGGCTTCAAGTGTGGCCTGTGATAAGACCAAGGTCTGTAGCACGGGGGCGACCATTCTGCCTGAGTTGCTTCCTGGTGATGTAGATGCAGTCCATTAAGTTCTAAAAAAAAGTGGTGGTTTTATGAAGGTATGACATTAGGGGTGTCAACAAGGCCAATCAGAAGGTGCAGATGGGGCCTCTGTATTTACCCAATGATCACCAGTTTAAAAACTGTCCCCTTACATTGGTGGTCAGCGGATGGAAGACGTCTTTGTACATTGGTGACTGTGGGAGGAAAAATGTCCTCTTACATTGATGGCCATTGGGAAGTAGACATCCTCTTACATTGTGGGTCAGTGGGAAAAATGCTTCTTACATTGGTGGTCAGTGGGAAGAATGTCCCTTACATTGGGGGTCAGTGGGAAGAATGTTCCTTACATTGGGGGTCAGTGGGAAGAATGTCCCTTACATTGGAGGTCAGTGGGAAGAATGTCCCTTACATTGGGGGTCAGTGGGAAGAACGTCCCTTACATTGGGGGTCAGTGGGAAGAATGTCCCTTACATTGGGGGTCAGTGGGAAGAACGTCCCTTACATTGGGGGTCAGTGGGAAGAATGTCCCTTACATTGGGGGTCAGTGGGGAAGAATGTCCCTTACATTGGGGGTCAGTGGGAAGAATGTCCCTTACATTGGGGGTCAGTGGGAAGAATGTCCCTTACATTGGGGGTCAGTGGGAAGAATGTCCCTTACATTGGTGGTCACAGGAAGAATGTCCCTTACATTGGTGGTCAGTGGGAAGAATGTCCCTTACATTGGGGGTCAGTGGGAAGAATGTCCCTTACATTGGTGGTCAGTGGGAAGAATGTCCCTTACATTGGTGGTCAGTGGGAAGAATGTCCCTTACATTGGGGGTCAGAGGGAAGAATGTCCCTTACATTGGGGGTCAGTGGGAAGAATGTCCCTTACATTGGTGATCAGTGGGAAGAATGTCCCTTACATTGGTGGTCAGTGGGAAGAATGTCCCTTACATTGGGGGTCAGTGGGAAGAATGTCCCTTACATTGGTGGTCACAGGAAGAATGTCCCTTACATTGGTGGTCAGTGGGAAGAATGTCCCTTACATTGGGGGTCAGTGGGAAGAATGTCCCTTACATTGGGGGTCAGTGGGAAGAATGTCCCTTACATTGGTGGTCACAGGAAGAATGTCCCTTACATTGGTGGTCAGTGGGAAGAATGTCCCTTACATTGGGGGTCAGAGGGAAGAATGTCCCTTACATTGTGGGTCAGTGGGAAGAATGTCCCTTACATTGGTGATCAGCGGGAAGAATGTCCCTTACATTGGGGGTCAATGGGAAGAATGTCCCTTACATTGGTGGTCAGTGGGAAGAATGTCCCTTACATTGGTGGTCAGTGGGAAGAATGTCCCTTACATTGGGGGTCTGTGGGAAGAATGTCCCTTACATTGGGGGTCAGTGGGAAGAATGTCCCTTACATTGGGGGTCAGTGGGGGGAATGTCCCTTACATTGGGGGTCAGTGGGAGGAATGTCCCTTACATTGGTGGTCAGTGGGAAGAATGTCCCTTACATTGGGGGTCAGTGGGAAGAATGCTCCTTACATTGGGGGTTAGTGGGAAGAATGTCCCTTACATTGGTGATCAGTGGGAAGAATGTCCCTTACATTGGGGGTCAGTGGGAAGAATGTCCCTTACATTGGGGGTCAGTGGGAGGAATGTCCCTTACATTGGTGGTCAGTGGGAAGAATGTCCCTTACATTGGGGGTCAGTGGGAAGAATGTCCCTTACATTGGTGGTCAGTGGGAAGAATGTCCCTTACATTGGGGGTCAGTGGGAAGAATGTCCCTTACATTGGAGGTCAGTGGGAAGAATGTCCCTTACATTGGTGGTCAGTGGGAAGAATGCTCCTTACATTGGGGGTCAGTGGGAAGAATGTCCCTTACATTGGGGGTCAGTGGGAAGAATGCTCCTTACATTGGGGGTTAGTGGGAAGAATGCCCCTTACATTGGTGATCAGTGGGGAGAATGTCCCTTACATTGGTGGTCAGTGGGGAGAATGTCCCTTACATTGGTGATCAGTGGGAGGAATGTCCCTTACATTGGGGGTCAGTGGGGAGAATGTCCCTTACATTGGGGGTCAGTGGGGAGAATGTCCCTTACATTGGTGGTCAGTGGGAAGAATGTCCCTTACATTGGGGGTCAGTGGGAAGAATGTCCCTTACATTGGGGGTCAGTGGGAAGAATGTCCCTTACATTGGGGGGGTCAGTGGGAAGAATGTCCCTTACATTGGTGGTCAGTGGGAAGATTGTCCCTTACATCGGTGGTCAGTGGGGAGAATGTCCCTTACTTTGGGGGTCAGTGGGGAGAATGTCCCTTATATTGGTGGTCAGTGGGGAGAATGTCCCTTACATTGGTGGTCAGTGGGAAGAATGTCCCTTACATTGGTGGTCAGTGGGAAGAATGTCCCTTACATTGGGGGTCAGTGGGAAGAATGTCCCTTACATTGGGGGGTCAGTGGGAAGAATGTCCCTTACATTGGGGGTCAGTGGGAAGAATGTCCCTTACATTGGGGGTCAGTGGGAAGAATGTCCCTTACATTGGGGATCAGTGGGGAGAATGTCCCTTACTTTGGGGGTCAGTGGGGAGAATGTCCCTTACTTTGGGGGTCAGTGGGGAGAATGTCCCTTACATTGGTGGTCAGTGGGAAGAATGTCCCTTACATTGGGGGTCAGTGGGAAGAATGTCCCTTACATTGGGGGGGTCAGTGGGAAGAATGTCCCTTACATTGGGGGTCAGTGGGAAGAATGTCCCTTACATTGGGGGTCAGTGGGGGGAATGTCCCTTACATTGGGGGTCAGTGGGAGGAATGTCCCTTACATTGGTGGTCAGTGGGAAGAATGTCCCTTACATTGGTGATCAGTGGGAAGAATGTCCCTTACATTGGGGGTCAGTGGGAAGAATGTCCCTTACATTGGAGGTCAGTGGGAAGAATGTCCCTTACATTGGTGGTCAGTGGGAAGAATGCTCCTTACATTGGGGGTCAGTGGGAAGAATGCTCCTTACATTGGGGGTCAGTGGGAAGAATGTCCCTTACATTGGGGGTCAGTGGGAAGAATGCTCCTTACATTGGGGGTCAGTGGGAAGAATGCCCCTTACATTGGTGATCAGTGGGGAGAATGTCCCTTACATTGGTGGTCAGTGGGGAGAATGTCCCTTACATTGGTGGTCAGTGGGGAGAATGTCCCTTACTTTGGGGGTCAGTGGGGAGAATGTCCCTTATATTGGTGGTCAGTGGGGAGAATGTCCCTTACATTGGGGGTCAGTGGGAAGAATGTCCCTTACATTGGGGGTCAGTGGGAAGAATGTCCCTTACATTGGTGGTCAGTGGGAAGAATGTCCCTTACATTGGGGGTCAGTGGGAAGAATGTCCCTTACATTGGGGGGTCAGTGGGAAGAATGTCCCTTACATTGGGGGTCAGTGGGAAGAATGTCCCTTACATTGGGGGTCAGTGGGAAGAATGTCCCTTACATTGGGGATCAGTGGGGAGAATGTCCCTTACTTTGGGGGTCAGTGGGGAGAATGTCCCTTACTTTGGGGGTCAGTGGGGAGAATGTCCCTTACATTGGTGGTCAGTGGGTGGAAGACTGCCCCTTACATTATAAAACTTAAATAAAATACAATGAATATATAACAAGCCCATTTTAGTTATGTTTTGGACTTGAGCTCCATGTCATGTTCTCTTCGCTGATATTTGATTCTTACACGATACAACTCCTACATTCCCTTCTCTTCTTTTTTATGTTCTGTATCCTTTGAACCCATAAGCTCAATAAACTCAGAATGGATGAAATAAATATTTGCTCGGTGAGGTTGGGTGGAAAACGTTGGAGGAGATTCAGGTTTTAATGGGAACATGATGCACTGTTGTGTTATGCCATAAAGAATTCTCGGCCCCCTCGCATACTGTGTCTCATTGGGCCATTACAGCGCCCAAATGCTCCTTGTGAAGCACCACGTCCGAGTCCCGTGCGGAGAGGGCGATAAGTGATACATCCCCAGGAAACATAAGTTTACAGGCTAGTGAGGAATCCTCGGACTTTGTGTGGGCCCGGTGATGGGACGAGCCAAAAAAAGACACCTCCAGTCCACGGAGTCACATTTCATTACATTGTAAGGAGTTCTTCAGCTGCTTTCATAATGGCGACATGATTGGGACGGTGGGGACTCCTACGGAAATTTAGTCAATGGCAACCAGATTCCTCCTCGCTGATCCTTCTGAACCTGATTGCCATCTTGGATTATACCCAATTGCTTGACTTGAGTGGTTGTTGACTTGGTATCGGCCTATTGCAATCTCCGTACATCAGAGCTCAGATTGGGACCTCGCCGGTCCTTCTGAACCTGATTGCCATCTTGGATAATGACCCAATTTGCTTGATATGAGTGGTTGTTGACTTGGCATCGGCCTATTGCAATCTCCGTACATCAGAGCTCAGATCGGGACCTTGCCAGTCCTTCTGAACCTGATTGCCATCTTGGATAATGACCCAATTGCTTGACTTGAGTGGTTGTTGACTTGGTATCGGCCTATTGCAATCTCCGTACATCAGAGCTCAGATCGGGACCTCACTGGTTCTTCTGAACCTGATTGCCATCTTGGATAATGACCCAATTGCTTGACATGAGTGGTTGTTGACTTGGTATCGGCCAATCTCCGTACATCAGAGCTCAGAATGGGACCTCTCCGGTCCTTCTGAACCTGATTGCCATCTTGGATAATGACCCAATTGCTTGATATGAGTGGTTGTTGACTTGGCATCGGCCTATTGCAATCTCCGTACATCAGAGCAAAGACCGAGAGAGGGAGGAGCAGCACCAGGAGCCAATCAGCTAGCAAGGAGCTCATCGGTCTGCTGCCTCTGCTACCACCGGCTGGAGGAAAGACAGGACCTACAGTGGGCACAAAATAAGGTCTCTTGCCCTACCAGACAGGGATATTCAGCTGTTTGCCGGCAATACAAAAGTATGAAGTTATTCGGGGGAACGCTACCTACTCCCTTCCTTTGCCCTCCCCCATTCCCTTTTTCCCCTTCTCCTACTCGCTCCTACCCCCCCACCTTACTTTCTTTCCACGAGGTCGGACTATTGACACTTTATCCTACGAAATTGCTGCCTATGTTCCTATTTTACGATTCCTTCTTCTCCCTCTTGAGTGGTTGACTACCCACCATGATACCAGAATTTACTTCAATCAAAATTCAGGTAAGCAGAAAATATGGCAAAATGAGAGGCTCTCAGCCTCAGAAACACGTCTATAGGTCCCAGAAGAAGGAACACAGAATTTGTTTTTGGCCGCCTGAGACACAGTGATGTGGTCACTATTAATATTGGGGGGGAAAAAACCCCAATTGTGGCCACTGCTGGCCATGGCCAGCTCTGCCCAGTTCTTCACGTCTTCTTTCTTCTTGATAACAGAAGTAAATCATTTTGGCTGGCCGGTTTTTCCAAAGTTGGGGCGCCATTTTGGGTCCAATATCACAGAGTCTTGGTTGTTGCAGAAAAAGATTAGAAAGGTTAGCAACGAACTCCCAAGATTCAGTAAGAATGTATCCGGAGATATCCGCAGTGCTTTTTAGTTCTGCAGAGTGTCCTGGTGTTGACTTGAAGGATTGGGTGGGGGGTTGGGAGAGCCATCGTAAACACAGCAAAGGCTTTCAGTTCTCTAGGCACAACTATCCATGTTCAAGCCTCTGGAACACAGCCTCCTCCTGCAGAGATGTGGGGATTGAGGAACCCCACCCCCCTGAGTCCCTATAACTGCTGACTCCTAGGAGCCTACTGATCGACTAAAAGCTATGCTTACTGAGAGCCTCGAATTTCATTACTTCAAGTCGAATAAAATTCAGGAACAAAATTCTGGGCATTCTCAGAGTCCCCATTAACCTGTTGGCACCTGCGTGACACATACACTATATTGCTAAAAGTATTGTCCCCGCCCCCCAAATCATGTGATTCAGGTGTTCCAATCCTCTCCAAATCATGTGATTCAGGTGTTCCAATCCCCTCCATATCATGTGATTCAGGTGTTCCAATCCCCTCCCAATCATGTGATTCAGGTGTTCCAATCCCCTCCATATCATGTGATTCAGGTGTTTTAATCCCCTCCCAATCATGTGATTCAGGTGTTCCAATCCCCTCCCAATCATGTGATTCAGGTGTTCCAATCCCCTCCCAATCATGTGATTCAGGTGTTCCAATCCTCTCCAAATCATGTGATTCGGGGGTTCCAATCCCATCCCAATCATGTGATTCAGGTGTTCCAATCCCCTCCATATCATGTGATTCAGGTGTTCCATTCCCCTCCATATCATGTGATTCAAGTGTTCCATTCCCCTCCCAATCATGTGATTCAGGTGTTCCAATCCTCTCCAAATCATGTGATTCGGGGGTTCCAATCCCCTCCCAATCATGTGATTCAGGTGTTCCAATCCCCTCCATATCATGTGATTCAGGTGTTCCAATCCCCTCCCAATCATGTGATTCAGGTGTTCCAATCCTCTCCAAATCATGTGATTCGGGGGTTCCAATCCCATCCCAATCATGTGATTCAGGTGTTCCAATCCCCTCCATATCATGTGATTCAGGTGTTCCATTCCCCTCCATATCATGAGATTCAAGTGTTCCATTCCCCTCCCAATCATGTGATTCAGGTGTTCCAATCCTCTCCAAATCATGTGATTCGGGGGTTCCAATCCCCTCCCAATCATGTGATTCAGGTGTTCCAATCCCCTCCATATCATGTGATTCAGGTGTTCCATTCCCCTCCATATCATGTGATTCAGGTGTTCCAATCCCCTCCATATCATATGATTCAGGTGTTCCAATGCCCTCCATATCATGTGATTCAGGTGTTCCAATCCCCTCCCAATCATGTGAATCAGGTGTTCCAATCCCCTCCATATCATGTGATTCAGGTGTTTTAATCCCCTCCCAATCATGTGATTCAGGTGTTCCAATCCCCTCCCAATCATGTGATTCAGGTGTTCCAATCCCCTCCCAATCATGTGATTCAGGTGTTCCAATCCTCTCCAAATCATGTGATTCGGGGGTTCCAATCCACTCCCAATCATGTGATTCAGGTGTTCCAATCCCCTCCATATCATGTGATTCAGGTGTTCCATTCCCCTCCATATCATGTGATTCAAGTGTTCCATTCCCCTCCCAATCATGTGATTCAGGTGTTCCAATCCTCTCCAAATCATGTGATTCGGGGGTTCCAATCCCCTCCCAATCATGTGATTCAGGTGTTCCAATCCCCTCCATATCATGTGATTCAGGTGTTCCATTCCCCTCCATATCATGTGATTCAAGTGTTCCATTCCCCTCCATATCATGTGATTCAGGTGTTCCAATCCCCTCCCAATCATGTGATTTAGGTGTTCCAATCCCCTCCCAATCATGTGATTCAGGTGTTCCAATCCCCTCCCAATCATGTGATTCAGGTGTTCCAATCCCCTCCCAATCATGTGGTTCAGGTGTTCCAATCCCCTCCATATCATGTGATTCAGGTGTTCCAATCCCCTCCATATCATGTGATTCAGGTGTTCCAATCCCCTCCCAATCATGTGATTCAGGTGTTCCAATCCCCTCCCAATCATGTGGTTCAGGTGTTCCAATCCCCTCCATATCATGTGATTCAGGTGTTCCAATCCCCTCCATATCATGTGATTCAGGCGTTCCAATCCCCTCCGTGGCCACAGGTGTATACAATCAAGCCCCTGGGCAGCACAGTGGCTAAATGGTTAGCACTTCCGCCTGGCAGTACTCGGGTCACTGGTTTGAATCCCAGCCACGGCACCACCTGCCTGGAGTTTGCATGTTCTCTCTATGCCTGCGTGGGTTTCCTCCGGGTACTCCGGTTTCCTTGCACACTCCAAAAAGACATGCTGGTAGGTGAATTGGATCCTGTCTAAATTGGTCCTAGTATGTGTATGTATGAATGTGAGTTAGGGACCTTAGATTGTACGCTCCTCGGGGGCGGGGACTGATGTGAATGTACAATATGTATGTAAAGCGCTGCGCAAATTGACGGCGATATATAAGTACCTGAAATAAATAAATAGGCATGCAGATGGATTCTACAAACAATGGTGAAAGAATGGGTCGCTCTCAGGAGCTCAGTGACTCCAAGCGTGGTCCCGTGATAGGTGGCCACCTGGGCAATAAGTCCATCCGTGACATTTCCTGGCTACTAAATATTCCACGCTCAACTGTTAGTGGGAGTATAACAAAGTGGAAGCAACTGGGAACAACAGCAACTCAGCCACCAAGTGGTAGGCCACGTCACATGACAGGGCGGGGTCAGCGCATGCTGAAGCGCACAGTGCGCAGAAGTCGCCAACTGTCTGCAGAGTCAATAGCTAAAGACCTCCAAACTTGGTGTGGCCTTCAGATGAGCCCAACAACAATGTGCATAGAGAGCTTCATGGAATGGGTTTCCATGGCCGAGCAGCTGCATCCAAGCCTTACATCACCAAGTGCAATGCAAAGCGTCGGATGCCGTGGTGTAAAGCACGCCGCCACTGGACTCTAGAGCAGGGGAGACGTGTTCTCTGGAGTGACCAATCACGCTTCTCTGTCTGGCCATCCGATGGACGTGTCTGGGTTTGGTGGTGGCCAGGAGAACGGTACTTGTCTGACTGCATTGTGCCAAGTGTAAAGTTTGGTGGAGGGGGGATTATGGTGTGGGGTTATGTTTCAGGGGTTGGGCTTGGCCCCCTAGTTCCAGTGAAGGGAACTCTTAAGGCAACATTTTGGACAATTTCATGCCCCCAACTTTGTGGGAAGAGTTTGGGGATGGCCCCTTTCTGTTCCAACATGACTGCCCACCAGTGCACAAAGCAAGGTCCATAAAGACATGGAGGAGCCAGTTTGGGGTGGAGGAACTTGACTGTCCTGCACAGAGTCCTGACCTCAACCCCATAGAACACCTTTGGGATGAATTAGAGCGGAGACTGCGAGCCAGGCCTCCTCCCCCGACATCAGTGCCTGACCTGACAAATGTGCTTCTGGAAGAATGGTCCAACCTTCCCATAGACACCCTCCTAAACCTTGTGGGGGGCCTTCCCAGAAGAGTTGAAGCTGTTATAGCTGCAAAGGGCGGGGCCAACTCAATATTGAACCCTACGGACTAAGACTGGGGGGCCATTAAAGGTCATGTCTGTGGAAAGGGCGGGGCCAACTCAATATTGAACCCTACGGACTAAGACTGGGGGGCCATTACAGGTCATGTGTGTGGAAAGGGCGGGGCCAACTCAATATTGAACCCTACGGACTAAGACTGGGGGGCCATTACAGGTCATGTGTGTGGAAAGGGCGGGGCCAACTCATTATTGAACCCTACGGACTAAGACCGGGGGGCCATTAATGGTCATGTGCGTGGAAAGGGCGGGGCCAACTCAATATTGAACCCTACGGACTAAGACTGGGGGGCCATTAAAAGTCATGTGCGTGGAAAGGGCGGGGCCAACTCAATATTGAACCCTACGGACTAAGACTGGGGGGCCATTAAAGGTCATGTGTGTGGAAAGGCCGGCCGCCCAATATTGAACCCTACGAACTGATACTGGGGGGCCATTAATGGTCATGTGAGTGGAAAGGGCGGGGCCAACTCAATATTGAATCCTACGGACTAAGACTGGGGGGCCATTAAAGGACATGTGTTTGGAAAGGGCGGGGCCAACTCAATATTGAACCCTACGGACTAAGACTGGGGGGCCATTAAAGGTCATGTGTGTGGAAAGGGCGGGGCCAACTCAATATTGAACACTACGGACTAAGACTGGGGGGCCATTAAAGGACATGTGTGTGGAAAGGGTGGGGCCAACTCAATATTGAACCCTACGGACTAAGACTGGGGGGCCATTAAAGGTCATGTGTGTGGAAAGGGCGGGGCCAACTCAATATTGAACCCTACGGACTAAGACTGGGGGACCATTAAAGGTCATGTGCGTGGAAAGGGCGGGGCCAACTCAATATTGAACCCTACGGACTGAGACTGCGGGGCCATTAAAGGTCATGTGTGTGGAAAGGGCGGGGCCAACTCAATATTGAACCCTACGGACTAAGACTGGGGGGCCATTAAAGGTCATGTGTGTGGAAAGGGCGGGGCCAACTCAATATTGAACCCTACGGACTAAGACTGGGGGGCCATTAAAGGTCATGTGTGTGGAAAGGGCGGGGCCAACTCAATATTGAACCCTACGGACTAAGACTGGGGGGGCCATTAAAGGTCATGTGCGTGCGAAGGCCCAATACTTGGGGCAATATAGTGTATGTGTGGCAGCAAAAGGGTAGGCTCTAACACGCAACACATATGTATCATATGTGTTTTTATTAAATATTTTTACCTTTTTTATCCTTTGTTACATCTCATAGCTGCTGATCTCCTGCAGCCTCTTTGCAAACACTTCCTACCAACATACACTCCAGTGATGGCTGTATGGCATTTCTCAGGGCAGGTTTCCGGATGGTATTCTCAAAAAACACTACAAAATTGTCTCACCTCTGCCCCCTAGTTACCAATAAATAAATAATAAACTATTAGAGAAAAAAAATGAAATAGATTCATCTAATATTGGCACTGGATCGATAAAAACAATAGTCGACCTTTATTCAATTAAATACATTTATTATTTTATTTATTTATTTATTTCAGGTACTTATACAGCGCCATCAATTTACACTGCGCTTTACATATATATTGTACATTCACATCAGTCCCCGCCCCCGAGGAGCGTACAATCTAAGGTCCCTAACCCTCAAGGGGTGTACAATCTAAGGTCCCTAACTCACATTCATATACTAGGGCCAATTTAGACAGGATCCAATTAACCTACCAGCATGTCTTTGGAGTGTGGGAGGAAACCGGAGTACTCAGAGGAAACCCACACAGGCACAGGGAGAACATGAAAACTTCAGGCAGGTGGTGCCGTGGTTGGGATTCGAACCAACGACCCGAGTACTGCCAGGCGGAAGTGCTAACCACTTAGCCACTGTGCTTCCCAAAACGAACCAAAAAATTCCTATACCCATTTTTTAGTGTTTTTTGGAGAATGTTGTAGTTTGTGGAGGGCTCCTCTGCTGCCCATTTGGAATTTTTGGAGGTCCAAAGCAGACCTAGAGGACTATAGAGTCTGATTATTTTTTTTTTGGAGGGGGGGGGGTTCCTGATGGTAACAACCAGGGGCGTACTGACAACTCATGGGGTCCCCGGGCAATAGGGGATCATGGGGCCCCTGTGTCCTTGCCCAAACTCAAAAAAGCCTATGAAAAAGGAACCAGGGGCATCTCATGGGGCCCCCTACTGACCCCGGGCCCTTGGGCAGTGCCCAAGTTTTCCCTGGTAACAACAGTGGGCCATGTCTGTGTCATGTATGCTGAAACAGCCACACGTAGGCTCCAGTGGAATCCCATGTGAAAGGTTGACACAATCAGGAAACTCGGACAGAGTGTTAACAGGAAGTGCCTCAACAAGGACCTCCATGGCAGGATCACCACCAGCAGTTATTTCAATGAAAGCTGCAGACTGCAAAAAAAAGATTGAAAATGGCATTCTTGTGGTAAATCGTTCCTCAGATTTTGGTGATCTGGTTTCCATCCAGCTTGAAAACCTATCTCCACATTTATTGTCCCTTTAAATAGTTGGTTTGGTCCAGGGGCGGACTGACTATTTGGAAACTCGGGCACTGCCCGAGGGCCTGGGGTCAGTAGGGGGCCCCATGAGATGCCCCTGGTATCTTTTTCATAGGCTTTTTTGAGTTTGAGCAAGGACACAGGGGCCCCATGATCCCCTATTGCCCGGGGGCCCCCATGAGTTGCCAGTCCGCCCCCGCCTGGTACCTTTCATTGGCTTTTTCATAGACTTTTTTGGGTGTGGGCGAGGACACAGGGGCCCGATGATCCCCCATTGCCCGGGGGCCCCATGAGTTGCCAGTCCGCCCCCGCCTGGTACCTTTCATTGGCTTTTTCATAGACTTTTTTGGGTGTGGGCGAGGACACAGGGGCCTGATGATCCCCCATTGCCCGGGGGCCCCATGAGTTGTCAGTCCGCCCCCGCCCGGTACCTTTCATTGGCTTTTTCATAGACTTTTTTGGGTGTGGGCGAGGACACAGGGGCCCGATGATCCCCTATTGCCCGGAGGCCCCATGAGTTTTCAGTCCGCCCCCGCCTGGTACCTTTCATTGGCTTTTTCATAGACTTTTTTGGGTTTGGGCGAGGACACAGGGGCCCGATGATCCCCCATTGCCCGGGGGCCCCATGAGTTGCCAGTCCGCCCCCGCCTGGTACCTTTCATTGGCTTTTTCATAGACTTTTTTGGGTGTGGGCGAGGACACAGGGGCCCCATGATCCCCTATTGCCCGGAGGCCCCATGAGTTTTCAGTCCGCCCCCGCCTGGTACCTTTCATTGGCTTTTTCATAGACTTTTTTGGGTGTGGGCGAGGACACAGGGGCCCGATGATCCCCCATTGCCCGGGGGCCCCATGAGTTGCCAGTCCGCCCTTGGTTTGGTCCAGCTTAGCCCAAAACAAACTAATTAAGGGGTTATAGAACGTGGAGTTAGGCTTTGGCCTTACCATAAATGGACCTTGCCAGTGTTTTTACTTCCCACCCATCCTATCAACAGGTAACACCCTACAGGGGTCCCCCAACAATCTGTAGAGTCAATACGAGGAGTAAGAGATCCTCCAACGTCATTATGGCAGAGTCATCCTTGTCCTAGCAGGCCTGCACTACTCATCGCTCTCACGACACCACCAGGGGCTGACTGACAACTCATGGGGCCCCTGTGTCCTTGCCCAAACTCAAAAAAGCCTATGAAAAAGGTACCAGGGGCATCTCATGGGGCCTCCTACTGACCACGGGCCCTGGAGCAATGCCTGAGTTTCCAAATGGTCAGTCCACCCCTGGACACCACATAGCTGAAGAAGAACTGATAGAATTTTCTTTGATCTGTGTGTTCTAGCTCCAAATGCCCCACCAAGCCAACTACCCCAAAGAGTGACCACAAAGGTCAAATATTAGTAAGCCTATCAATCCTGGTGGATCAGAAACTGGCCATGTGTCTCGTAACCCATCGATGGGTGAAGACTTTACGTCGACAAACAGTTGGGTCTTCCCTCGCTCAGTCGTTGAGTTCATTTGAAACGGTTTATTTTTCAGTTGTCCCTAACGGAAAATTAATAAGGCCGAGTAACCCCGAGACGGATGTGAGCCTCTCCTGGAGGCCTCCAACCGTTCTCATCCCCTGGAGCCTCCCAGCAGGAGGACGGAGCTCCTGAATCCTTCCACCCAGCTATTAGGGACCATGTTATTTGTTGTCAGACGTTCTCCACCAGTCAATAATGTGGACATATCGTTGGCGACACTCCATCAGCACCATGATGTTGCTGCCAGTAAAAGTAGAAGGTCAATCACCGGACCGATTTCCTAAGATTTAAAGCAATTGTTGGCCCATTCATCTCACTAGAGGGGCTGTTTATGAAAAGCTAACTGCACTGGAGAGTAGAACCTCTAATTGGACGGCTCACACTGGAGTGTAGAACCTCTAATTGGACGGTTCACACTGGAGCGTAGAACCTCTAATTGGACGGCTCACACTGGAGCGTAGAACCTCTAATTGTACGGCTCACACTGGAGTGTAGAACCTCTAATTGTACGGCTCACACTGGAGTGTAGAACCTCTAATTGTACGGCTCACACTGGAGCGTAGAACCTCTAATTGTACGGCTCACGCTGGAGCGTAGAACCTCTAATTGTACGGCTCACACTGGAGCGTAGAACCTCTAATTGTACGGCTCACACTGGAGAGTAGAACCTCTAATTGTACGGTTCACATTGAAGAGTAGAACCTCTAATTGTACGGCTCACACTGGAGTGTAGAATCTCTAATTGTACGGCTCACACTGGAGTGTAGAACCTCTAATTGTACGACTCACACTGGAGAGTAGAACCTCTAATTGTACGGCTCACACTGGAGCGTAGAACCTCTAATTGTACGGCTCACACTGGAGTGCAGAACCTCTAATTGTACGGTTCACATTGAAGAGTAGAACCTCTAATTGTACGGCTCAATCTGGAGCGTAGAACCTCTAATTGTACGGCTCACACTGGAGAGTAGAACCTCTAATTGTACGGCACACGCTGGAGCGTAGAACCTCTAATTGTACGGCTCACACTGGAGAGTAGAACCTCTAATTGTACGGCTCAATCTGGAGCGTAGAACCTCTAATTGTACGGCTCACACTGGAGAGTAGAACCTCTAATTGTACGGCACACGCTGGAGCGTAGAACCTCTAATTGTACGGCTCACACTAGAGCGTAGAACCTCTAATTGGACGGCTCACACTGGAGTGTAGAACCTCTAATTGTACGGCACACGCTGGAGCGTAGAACCTCTAATTGTACGGCTCACACTGGAGTGTAGAACCTCTAATTGTACGGCTCACACTGGAGCGTAGAACCTCTAATTGTACGGCTCACACTGGAGTGTAGAACCTCTAATTGTACGGCTCACACTGGAGAGTAGAACCTCTAATTGTACGGCTCACACTGGAAAGCAGAACCTCTAATTGGACGGCTCACACTGGAGCGTAGAACCTCTAATTGTACGGCTCACACTGGAGCGTAGAACCTCTAATTGTACGGCTCACGTTGGAGTGTAGAACCTCTAATTGTACGGCTCACACTGGAGTGTAGAACCTCTAATTGTACGGCTCACACTGGAGTGTAGAACCTCTAATTGTACGGCTCACACTGGAGCGTAGAACCTCTAATTGGACGGCTCACACTGGAGAGTAGAACCTCTAATCGTACGGCTCACACTGGAGCGTAGAACCTCTAATTGTACGGCTCACACTGGAGCGTAGAACCTCTAATTGTACGGCTCACACTGGAGAGTAGAACCTCTAATTGGACGGCTCACACTGGAGCGTAGAACCTCTAATTGTACGGCTCACACTGGAGCGTAGAACCTCTAATTGGACGGCTCACACTGGAGAGTAGAACCTCTAATTGGACGGCTCACACTGGAGCGTAGAACCTCTAATTGGACGGCTCACACTGGAGAGTAGAACCTCTAATCGTACGGCTCACACTGGAGCGTAGAACCTCTAATTGGACGGCTCACACTGGAGCGTAGAACCTCTAATTGGACGGCTCACACGGAACCACATCATCTTCTGAAAGAATGTTCCGGCCTTGGCAGGTCCCTGGTTATCAGGCAGCAGCTGCAGTTTGTTCTGGCTGACTGCTATTGATTGATAGAGATGACGGATGATGAGTGATTAGGGACTTGGACTGATGCTGATGAACTGCGCTTGGCACGGGACGTCCACCAACAGCTGCCTTCCCTAATACTTCCCCGGATTACCAAACATGACTTTGGGAGAAACAATGCGAAGGTACAAATACGCCGATAGCGATGGAACACCGAGCAAAGGTGAGTATAGAATGATTTGTAGTGAAAAACCGAGAACAATGCTTCCCGTATGATTGGTGAGCAACAGTCTGACTCTCCACTAAACCGAACCAAAGGGTTCAGCCCCTCATGATGACAAATGATATCTAATGCCACTCACATGTACCAGAATGGGATCTCATGGAGGAACTAAACCCAACCTACAGTACTGGCCTGAAAAAAAAATGTTCTGCAGTGCCCCATCATTGGTGTCAGTGGGAGGAATAGTGCCCCATCATTGGTGTCAGTGGGAGGAATAGTGCCCCATCATTGGTGTCAGTGGGGGGAATAGTGCCCCATCATTGGTGTCAGTGGGAGGAATAGTGTCCCATCATTGGTGTCAGTGGGAGGAATAGTGCCCCATAATTGGTGTCAGTGGGAGGAATAGTGTCCCATCATTGGTATCAGTGGGAGGAATAGTGTCCCATCATTGGTGTCAGTAAGAGGAATAGTGCCCCATCATTGGTATCAGTGGGAGGAATAGTGCCCCATCATTGGTGTCAGTAAGAGGAATAGTGCCCCATCATTGGTATCAGTGGGAGGAATAGTGCCCCATCATTGGTGTCAGTGGGAGGAATAGTGCCCCATCATTGGTGTCAGTGGGAGGAATAGTGCCCCATCATTGGTATCAGTGGGAGGAATAGTGCCCCATCATTGGTGTCAGTGGGAGGAATAGTGCCCCATCGTTGGTGTCAGTGGGAGGAACAGCACCCCATCATTGGTGTCAGTGGGAGGAATAGTGCCCCATCATTGGTGTCAGTGGGAGGAATAGTGCCCCATCACTGGTGTCAGTGGGAGGAATAGCGCCCCATCATTGGTGTCAGTGGGAGGAATAGTTCCCCATCATTGGTGTCAGTGGGAGGAATCGTGCCCCATCATTGGTGTCAGTGGGAGGAATAGTGCCCCATCATTGGTGTCAGTGGGGGGAATAGTGCCCCATCATTGGTGTCAGTGGGAGGAATAGTGTCCCATCATTGGTGTCAGTGGGAGGAATAGTGCCCCATAATTGGTGTCAGTGGGAGGAATAGTGCCCCATCATTGGTGTCAGTGGGAGGAATAGTGCCCCATCATTGGTGTCAGTGGGGGGAATAGTGCCCCATCATTGGTGTCAGTGGGAGGAATAGTGTCCCATCATTGGTGTCAGGGGGAGGAATAGTGCCCCATCATTGGTGTCAGTGGGAGGAATAGTGCCCCATCATTGGTGTCAGTGGGAGGAATAGTGCCCCATCATTGGTGTCAGTGGGAGGAATAGTGCCCCATCATTGGTGTCAGGGGGAGGAATAGTGCCCCATCATTGGTGTCAGTGGGAGGAATAGTGCCCCATCATTGGTATCAGTGGGAGGAATAGTGCCCCATCATTGGTGTCAGTGGGAGGAATAGTGCCCCATCATTGGTGTCAGTGGGAGGAATAGTGCCCCATCATTGGTGTCAGTGGGAGGAATAGTGCCCCATCATTGGTATCAGTGGGAGGAATAGTGCCCCATCATTGGTATCAGTGGGAGGAATAGTGTCCCATCATTGGTATCAGTGGGAGGAATAGTGTCCCATCATTGGTGTCAGTGGGAGGAATAGTGCCCCATCATTGGTGTCAGTGGGAGGAATAGTGTCCCATCATTGGTGTCAGTGGGAGGAATAGTGCCCCATCATTGGTGTCAGTGGGAGGAATAGTGCCCCATCATTGGTGTCAGTGGGAGGAATAGTGCCCCATCATTGGTGTCAGTGGGAGGAATAGTGCCCCATCATTGGTGTCAGTGGGAGGAATAGCGCCCCATCATTGGTGTCAGTGGGAGGAATAGTGTCCCATCACTGGTGTCAGTGGGGAGGAATAGTGCCCCATCATTGGTGTCAGTAAGAGGAATAGTGCCCCATCATTGGTGTCAGTGGGAGGAATAGTGCCCCATCATTGGTGTCAGTGGGAGGAATAGTGCCCCATCATTGGTGTCAGTGGGGGGAATAGTGCCCCATCATTGGTGTCAGTGGGAGGAATAGTGTCCCATCATTGGTGTCAGTGGGAGGAATAGTGCCCCATAATTGGTGTCAGTGGGAGGAATAGTGCCCCATCATTGGTGTCAGTGGGAGGAATAGTGCCCCATCATTGGTGTCAGTAAGAGGAATAGTGCCCCATCATTGGTATCAGTGGGAGGAATAGTGCCCCATCATTGGTGTCAGTAAGAGGAATAGTGCCCCATCATTGGTATCAGTGGGAGGAATAGTGCCCCATCATTGGTGTCAGTGGGAGGAATAGTGCCCCATCATTGGTGTCAGTGGGAGGAATAGTGCCCCATCATTGGTATCAGTGGGAGGAATAGTGCCCCATCATTGGTGTCAGTGGGAGGAATAGTGCCCCATCGTTGGTGTCAGTGGGAGGAACAGCACCCCATCATTGGTGTCAGTGGGAGGAATAGTGCCCCATCATTGGTGTCAGTGGGAGGAATAGTGCCCCATCACTGGTGTCAGTGGGAGGAATAGCGCCCCATCATTGGTGTCAGTGGGAGGAATAGTTCCCCATCATTGGTGTCAGTGGGAGGAATCGTGCCCCATCATTGGTGTCAGTGGGAGGAATAGTGCCCCATCATTGGTGTCAGTGGGGGGAATAGTGCCCCATCATTGGTGTCAGTGGGAGGAATAGTGTCCCATCATTGGTGTCAGTGGGAGGAATAGTGCCCCATAATTGGTGTCAGTGGGAGGAATAGTGCCCCATCATTGGTGTCAGTGGGAGGAATAGTGCCCCATCATTGGTGTCAGTGGGGGGAATAGTGCCCCATCATTGGTGTCAGTGGGAGGAATAGTGTCCCATCATTGGTGTCAGGGGGAGGAATAGTGCCCCATCATTGGTGTCAGTGGGAGGAATAGTGCCCCATCATTGGTGTCAGTGGGAGGAATAGTGCCCCATCATTGGTGTCAGTGGGAGGAATAGTGCCCCATCATTGGTGTCAGGGGGAGGAATAGTGCCCCATCATTGGTGTCAGTGGGAGGAATAGTGCCCCATCATTGGTATCAGTGGGAGGAATAGTGCCCCATCATTGGTGTCAGTGGGAGGAATAGTGCCCCATCATTGGTGTCAGTGGGAGGAATAGTGCCCCATCATTGGTGTCAGTGGGAGGAATAGTGCCCCATCATTGGTATCAGTGGGAGGAATAGTGCCCCATCATTGGTATCAGTGGGAGGAATAGTGTCCCATCATTGGTATCAGTGGGAGGAATAGTGTCCCATCATTGGTGTCAGTGGGAGGAATAGTGCCCCATCATTGGTGTCAGTGGGAGGAATAGTGTCCCATCATTGGTGTCAGTGGGAGGAATAGTGCCCCATCATTGGTGTCAGTGGGAGGAATAGTGCCCCATCATTGGTGTCAGTGGGAGGAATAGTGCCCCATCATTGGTGTCAGTGGGAGGAATAGTGCCCCATCATTGGTGTCAGTGGGAGGAATAGCGCCCCATCATTGGTGTCAGTGGGAGGAATAGTGTCCCATCACTGGTGTCAGTGGGGAGGAATAGTGCCCCATCATTGGTGTCAGTAAGAGGAATAGTGCCCCATCATTGGTGTCAGTGGGAGGAATAGTGCCCCATCATTGGTGTCAGTGGGAGGAATAGTGCCCCATCATTGGTGTCAGTGGGAGGAATAGTACCCCATCATTGGTGTCAGTGGGAGGAATAGTGTCCCATCATTGGTGTCAGTGGGAGGAATAGTGTCCCATCATTGGTGTCAGTGGGGGAATAGTGCCCCATCATTGGTGTCAGTGGGAGGAATAGTACCCCATCATTGGTGTCAGTGGGAGGAATAGTGTCCCATCATTGGTGTCAGTGGGAGGAATAGTGCCCCATCATTGGTATCAGTGGGAGGAATAGTGTCCCATCATTGGTGTCAGTGGGGGAATAGCGCCCCATCATTGGTGTCAGTAAGAGGAATAGTGCCCCATCATTGGTATCAGGGGGAGGAATAGTGCCCCATCATTGGTGTCAGTGGGAGGAATAGTGCCCCATCATTGGTGTCAGTGGGAGGAATAGTGCCCCATCATTGGTGTCAGTGGGAGGAATAGTGCCCCATCATTGGTGTCAGTGGGAGGAATAGTACCCCATCATTGGTATCAGTGGGAGGAATAGTGTCCCATCATTGGTGTCAGTGGGGGAATAGCGCCCCATCATTGGTGTCAGTAAGAGGAATAGTGCCCCATCATTGGTATCAGGGGGAGGAATAGTGCCCCATCATTGGTGTCAGTGGGAGGAATAGTGCCCCATCATTGGTGTCAGTGGGAGGAATAGTGCCCCATCATTGGTGTCAGTGGGAGGAATAGTGCCCCATCATTGGTGTCAGTGGGAGGAATAGTGCCCCATCATTGGTGTCAGTGGGAGGAATAGTGCCCCATCATTGGTGTCAGTGGGAGGAATAGTGCCCCATCATTGGTGTCAGTGGGAGGAATAGTGCCCCATCATTGGTGTCAGTGGGAGGAATAGTGCCCCATCATTGGTATCAGGGGGAGGAATAGTGCCCCATCATTGGTGTCAGTGGGAGGAATAGTGCCCCATCATTGGTGTCAGTGGGAGGAATAGTACCCCATCATTGGTGTCAGTGGGAGGAATAGTGCCCCATCATTGGTGTCAGTGGGAGGAATAGTGCCCCATCATTGGTGTCAGTGGGAGGAATAGTGCCCCATCATTGGTGTCAGTAAGAGGAATAGTGCCCCATCATTGGTGTCAGTGGGAGGAATAGTGCCCCATCATTGGTGTCAGTGGGAGGAATAGTGTCCCATCATTGGTGTCAGTGGGAGGAATAGTGCCCCATCGTTGGTGTCAGTGGGAGGAATAGCGCCCCATCATTGGTGTCAGTGGGAGGAATAGTGCCCCATCGTTGGTGTCAGTGGGAGGAACAGCGCCCCATCATTGGTGTCAGTGGGAGGAATAGTGCCCCATCATTGGTGTCAGTGGGAGGAATAGTGCCCCATCACTGGTGTCAGTGGGAGGAATAGTGCCCCATCATTGGTGTCAGTAAGAGGAATAGTGCCCCATCATTGGTGTCAGTGGGAGGAATAGTGCCCCATCATTGGTGTCAGTGGGAGGAATAGTGTCCCATCATTGGTGTCAGTGGGAGAAATAGTGCCCCATTGTTGGTGTCAGTGGGAGGAATAGCGCCCCATCATTGGTGTCAGTGGGAGGAATAGTGCCCCATCGTTGGTGTCAGTGGGAGGAACAGCGCCCCATCATTGGTGTCAGTGGGAGGAATAGTGCCCCATCATTGGTGTCAGTGGGAGGAATAGTGCCCCATCACTGGTGTCAGTGGGAGGAATAGCGCCCCATCATTGGTGTCAGTGGGAGGAATAGTTCCCCATCATTGGTGTCAGTGGGAGGAATCGTGCCCCATCATTGGTGTCAGTGGGAGGAATAGTGCCCCATCATTGGTGTCAGTGGAAGGAATAGTGCCCCATCATTGGTGTCAGTGGAAGGAATAGTGCCCCATCATTGGTGTCAGTGGGAAGAATAGTCCCTTATCATTGGTGTCAGTGGGAGGAATAGTGCCCCATCATTGGTGTCAGTGGGAGGACTAGTGCCCCATCATTAGTGTCAGTGGGAAGAATAGTGCCCCATCATTGGTGTCAGTGGGAGGAATAGTGCCCCATCATTGGTATCAGTGGGAGGAATAGTGCCCCATCAATGGTGTCAGTGGGAGGAATAGTGCCCCATCATTGGTATCAGTGGGAGGAATAGTGCCCCATCATTGGTGTCAGTGGGAGGAATAGTGTCCCATCATTGGTGTCAGTGGGAGGAATAGTGCCCCATCATTGGTGTCAGTGGGAGGAATAGTGCCCCATCACTGGTGTCAGTGGGAGGAACAGCGCCCCATCATTGGTGTCAGTGGGAGGAATAGTGCCCCAACATTGGTGTCAGTTACCCATGTGAAAGCTCTGGTGATTGGCACACTGCTATCATGTGGAATGAGTCACATGCTCCTTCGCTCCCAGCAGTACTGGGTATTTTGTGATGCTGGTGGTGGTAGTAAGAGATGTGTGTGGGGAAGGGGGGGGAAGGTAAGCAAACCTTTTGCTTGGCCATGCATTGGCAATACATGGGTCTGCTTTCAGACATGCAAACTTGACTACTCAGTGAATGGCTCATTGGCTTGACAAACCTGCACCCTCAGTCTCTTCGCTCTCTCAGTCTCAGGACTTGACTTCCAGCTGGTATAAAAATTTGCTCTGAGCTAGCCAGAAGGCCCAGCCAAGAATGGTGTTCCAGTGCCGGTGAAACTCAGTGGGGTCCCAAACCCATAGTGCCTTTCCAGCACCCCCAGAGGCTCATCACCAGGAGATCCTTTTGGCAAAGAGTTTTGAATATCAGACCCTCTTAGGACAACCCAAGTAGAGACCGTAGTCAGCAGGACTCGAACCTGTGAGGGGAAGCCCCGCTCGGCCACAACTCTGTAGGTCCATTTGGCCATGTAGTGTCTTCGAAACACCACACTAGCCGTGTTGCGAAGTCATGACCAGACCACGGACTCTACTCATGGATATCTCAGCGTACTTTTGGCCTCATGATGGAAAATTGTATCAAATACTTACCAAAATTTTCCTTTCCTGGTGCTAATCCATAGCAGCATACATGTTAGGGCTTCTATCCTCACACGTATGCTGCCATGCTGGTGCCGGGAAAACGAAAAGACTGTATCTAATGCTTACCGTAATTTTCTTTGCCCGGCAATCCCGGCGAGATATTACTGCCTAATGCGTACCATGGTGCCGGGAAAACAGAAACTTTTACCAATACTTACATTAATTTTCCTTTCCTGGTGACAACATGCAGCATACTAATGGTAGGAGGGGATACTACAACCACGTATATGCTGCCATGGACTGGGCCAGGGAAGGAAAATTAAGGTAAGTATTTGAAACAATTTTCCAATTTCCTGGTACCAACATGGCTGCATACGTGTAAAGATAGACGCCCCAACATGTATGCTGCCATAGATTGGTGCCAGGAAAGGAAAATTAAGGTAAGTATTTGATACAATTCTCCATTTCCCGGTACCAACATGGCTGCATACGTGTAAAGATAGACGCCCCAACATGTATACTGCCATAGACTGGTGCCCAAAAAGGAAAATTAAGGTAAGTATTTGAAACAATTTTCCATTATCCTGGCACCAACGTGGCAGCATACGTGTAAGGATAGAAGCCCCAACATGTATACTGCCATAGATTGGTGCCAGGAAAGGAAAATTAAGGTAAGTATTTGAAACAATTTTCCAATTTCCTGGTACCAACATGGCAGTAAACGTGTAAAGATAGAAGCCCCAACATGTATACTGCCATAGACTGGTGCCCGAAAAGGAAAATTAAGGTAAGTATTTGAAACAATTTTCCATTATCCTGGCACCAACATGGCAGTAAACGTGTAAGGATAGAAGCCCCAACATGTATACTGCCATAGATTGGTGCCAGGAAAGGAAAATTAAGGTAAGTATTTGAAACAATTTTCCACTATAGCGCCAAAAGTATGTTGCGATATCCAAACGTAGAGAGTCCTTGGTCTTTGGAGCGTGGCTTATCGGTTGTACTGGGCATGACACCATTGGTAAGGAAAGGAAAATTACGGTAAGTATTTGATACAATTTTCCATCTTCATGGTGCCATTCCATGGCAATATACACGGCTCAAGAAAATGAAAGAAAGACTTTTTAACGTCTAGCATCAGGTCCATGAACCTCCTGGGATATGGATCTGGTCAGGGAAGTCGCAGAGGGGGTCGTTCATCAGTTTCAGCTGCTTTGGTGTTCATGAAATTACCAACAGGTGCACTAGATGGGCAACAAGGAGAGGACCCCCAAAACAGGAATGGTTTACAGGTGGAGGCCACTGACATTTTTTTCCCTACTCATCTTTTCTGACTGTTTTTCACTCGTTTTGCATTTGGCTAGGGCCAGTGTCACTACTGGTAGTATGAGGCCATACCTGGACCCTACAGAGGTGGCACAGGCAGTCCAACTCCTCCAGGATGGCACATCAATACATGCCATTGCCAGAAGGTTTCATGTGTCTCCCAGCACAGTCTCAAGAGCATGGAGGAGATTCCAGGAGACTAGAGCATGGAGGAGATTCCAGGAGACAGGCAGTTCCTCTAGGAGGGCTGGACAGGGCCGTAGAAGGTCCTTAACCCATCAGCAGGACCGGTATCTGCTCCTTTGTACAAGGAGGAACAGGATGAGCCCTGCCAGAGTCCTACAAAATGACCTCCAGCAGGCCACTGGTGTGAATGTCTCTGACCAAACAATCAGAAACAGACTTCATGAGGGTGGCCTGAGGGCCCGACGTCCTCTAGCGGGCCCTGTGCTCACTGCCCAGCACCATAGAGCTGGATTGGCATTGGCCATTGAACCCCAGAATTGGCAGGTCCACCACTGGCACCCTGTGCTTTTCACAGATGAGAGCAGGTTCCCCCTGAGCACATGTGACAGACATGGAAGGGTCTGGAGAAGCCGTGGAGAACGTTCTGCTGCCTGTAACATGGTTCAGCATGACCGATTTGGTGGTGGGTCAGTGATGGTCTGGGGAGGCATCTCCATGGAGGGACACACAGACCTCTACAGGATAGACAATGGCACCCTGACTGCCATTAGGTATGGGGATGAAATCCTTGGACCCATTGTTAGACCCTACGTTGGTGCAGTGGGTCCTGGGTTCCTCCTGGTGCAGTGGGTCCTGGGTTCCTCCTGGTGCAGTGGATCCTGGGTTCCTCCTGGTGTGGTGTGTCCTGGGTTCCTCCTGGTGCAGTGGTTCCTGGGTTCCTCCTGGTGCAGTAGGTCCTGGGTTCCTCCTGGTGCAGTGGGTCCTGGGTTCCTCCTGGTGCAGTGGGTCCTGGGTTCCTCCTGGTGTGGTGGGTCCTGGGTTCCTCCTGGTGCAGTGGTTCCTGGGTTCCTCCTGGTGCATGACAATGCACGGACTCATGTGGCGAGAGTATGCAGGCAGTTCCTGGAGGATGAAGGATTGGTTCCCATGCTCGCCTGACCTAAATCCAATAGCACACCTCTGGGATGTCATGTTTCGGTCCATCCGACGCCGCCAGGTCTCACCTCAGACTGTCCAGGAGCTCAGTGATGCCCTGGTCCAGATCTGGGACACCATCCGTGGTCTCATTAGGAGCATGCCCCAATGTTGTCAAGCACATGGGGGCCATACAAACTACTGAGGACCATTCTGAGTTGCTGCAATGACATTTCAGCACAATGGACTCGCCTGCTGCATTATTTTTCCACTTTGATTTTCGGGGTGTCTTTGAATTCAGTCCTCTGTAAGTCGATCATTTCCATCAAACGATGGGGCGTCCTTACATTCCTCACACATCACCCGTCCATGTCAGCATAGAGATCCAGCAGGAGATTCGTCCCCATCGAGATCTGATGGGTTCTCAAAGTCTTCCTTTCATTTTTTTTTGAGCCCCACACACGTATCTATGCTGCCATATTGGCGCCAGTTTGTCTTCTGTGACAGTTTAGGATCTTGATATGAAAATTGGAGTCCTTTCCCATCCTAGAAGCCTCCTGGTTCCGCCCAGAAGTCCACGCACGAAGGGCGCGTGTCGTAGAACGGTTTCTTTTTTTGCAGTTCTCAGAAGCTTCAGGAAACGGCGAGTCGTTGCGAGAACATCAATCAGGATTTCGGCTTTTCATTTCCAAGTGAGGGTCCCATTTCCAGAACCATAATCTACCCCTCAATGGTCAAGCCCACGCCTACAGCTCTTCACACCTCCTGATGCCTGAGCAGGCTCATTGAGAAGTCCTCTCCGGAGGACGGGAAGGGGTGGGACATTGCTGTGCATCCAGATGGAAAGTGTTTGGAGGGCACCATCCGACTCTCTGACTTCTGAATGGCCAGGCTTTGATCACAGAGAGGAGGAACCTTCTCCCTCATGAAGAGTTGACCTTCTGGAAGTCACACCTGTAATTAGCACTCAGGTAGAGGATCGGGATTCACTGCCGGGGAATCACAAAGGAATTTTATTGCACAATAATGGACGTATTAAGGGAGTTCCTGGACCTTTTATGAGACCTGCTCAATTGGCACCTAAACGACTGAAACTGGCCTTTCAGTTGATGCTGCCACTAAAAAAAAAAAGTAGACAACCTCCTAAAAGACATTTACCGTACTGCCCGGTACCAAGCAGCCAATCTTTGCTCTCTTGCAGAGCTCCAACCATTGCCGGAATCTCATTCTGGGTGCCTCAGATCCAAGCATCTCACTGCGGCTTGCTGCTTTGACCACCCTGCTGCCTACCCTACATCAATGGTGTGTCCCGAAAAATGGAAGCTGGCACCACAGCTTGGACTTGATCTTCTCTGTGAGCAAAGCTCTAAAGAGTTCCTTGAAGGGAAAGAAAAAAAGTCCCCTTAGGGTTCAACATGGACTTCTGAAGTCATTTCCAAACGGCGCAATTTCACCAGGAAGAGCTTGCCAAAGCTAGCCCCATCGGCGTATGACGAAACGCGCCGGGAGGAGCCTCCCCTTTGATGTCATCAGTGTAGATTTATAGTTAATAAATGGTGTTCTTGTGATATTTACACTATGTGGAGCGTATATGTTGGGCGGAGCCTCCGCTGTGATGTCGGGCCGGGCGGAGCCTCCCCTGTGACGTCATCACGCTGGTGTCCTATTGCCAGTTTGGGAGAATTTTGAGATATGCGCATTTGATTTCATGTTTGTAAGCGTGGCTCTATAGTAAATATATTTACTGTATATGGAGCATATATGTCGGGCGGAGCCTCCTCTGTGACGCCAGGCTGGGCGGAGTCTCCCTGTGACGCCATCGCGCACAGAATATGCCGGTGGTCCTATTTCCGGCTCGGGGGAATTTTGAGATATGCGCATTTGATTTTATGTCACTCCGCTAGTCATCATCCAGCCCTTTCCTCCCCCCCTTCCCAGCCTGACTGTCCCTGCCCCTTTCATTCATCGGACTTCAGTTCTTTCAATCATGGAGGCTCAGCATCACAGGTGCAGGCATACTGAGGCAGGGTGCTATGTACAGCTCCCACCACCAGCCATGATCTACCTGTATTGCAGAGAGAAGCACAGAGACCCAGACATGGTCCATTCAGGGAGCGCGACTCAAAAGTTTGAATCTAGACTCAGGTACAATGTGCACTATATATTGGCCAAAGTATTGTCCCCGCCCTCCATATCATGTGATTCAGGTGTTCCAATCCCCTCCCAATCATGTGATTCAGGTGTTCCAATCCCCTCCATATAATGTGATTCAGGTGTTCTAATCCCCTCCATATCATGTGATTCAGGTGTTCCAATCCCCTCCATATAATGTGATTCAGGTGTTCTAATCCCCTCCATATCATGTGATTCAGGTGTTCCAATCCCCTCCATATAATGTGATTCAGGTGTTCTAATCCCCTCCATATCATGTGATTCAGGTGTTCCAATCCCTTCCATATCATGTGATTCAGGCATTCCAATCCCCTCAATATCATGTGATTCAGGTGTTCCAATCCCCTCCTGATCATGTGATTCAGGTGTTCCAATCCCCCCATATCACGTGATTCAGGTGTTCCAATCCCCTCCATATCATGTGATTCAGGTGTTCCAATCCCCTCCATATCATGTGATTCAGGTGTTCCAATCCCCTCCATATCATGTGATTCAGGTGTTACAATGCCCTCCACATCATGTGATTCAGGTGTTCCAATCCTCTCCAAATCATGTGATTCAGGTGTTCCAATCCCCTCCCGATCATGTGATTCAGGTGTTCCAATCCCCTCCATATCATGTGATTCAGGTGTTCTAATCCCTTCCATATCATGTGATTCAGGTGTCCCAATCCCCTCCATATCATGTGATTCAGGTGTTCCAATCCCCTCCATATCATGTGATTCAGGTGTTCTAATCCCTTCCATATCATGTGATTCAGGCGTTCCAATCCCCTCCATATCATGTGATTCAGGTGTTCCAATCCCCTCCATATCATGTGATTCAGGTGTTCCAATCCCCTCCATATCATGTGATTAAGGTGTTCCAATCCATGGACACAGGTGTATACAATCAAGCCCCTAGGCAAGCAGACTGCTTCTACAAACATTGGTGAAAGAATGGGTCGCTCTCAGGAGCTCAGTGACTCCAAGCGTGGTCCCGTGATAGGTGGCCACCTGTGCAATAATTCCATCCGTGACATTTCCTGGCTACTAAATATTCCACGCTCAACTGTTAGTGGGATTATAACAAAGTGGAAGCCACTGGGAACAACAGCCACTCAGCCACCAAGTGGTAGGCCACGTCACATGACAGGGCGGGGTCAGCGCATGCTGAAGCACACAGTGCGCAGAAGTCACCAACTGTCTGCACAGTCAATAGCTAAAGACCTCCAAACTTGGTGTGGCCTTCAGATGAGCCCAACAACAGTGTGTAGAGGGCTTCATGGAATGGGTTTCCATGGCCGAGCAGCTGCATCCAAGCCTTCCATCACCAAGTACAATGCAAAGCGTCGGATGCCGTGGTGTAAAGCACGCCGCCACTGGACTCTAAAGCAGGAGAGACGTGTTCTCTGGAGTGACCAATCACACTTCTCTGTCTGGCCATCCGATGGACGTGTCTGGGTTTGGCGGTTGCCAGGAGAACGGTACTTGCCTGACTGCATTGTGCCAAGTGTAAAGTTTGGTGGAGGGGGGATTATGGTGTGGGGGTTGCTTTCAGGATGTTGGACTTGGCCCCCTAGTTCCAGTGAAGGCAACTCCATTTTGGACAACTTTGTGGGAGGAGTTTGGGGATGGCCCCTTCCTGTTCCAACATGACTGCGCACCAGTGCACAAAGCAAGGTCCATAAAGACATGGAGGAGCCAGTTTGGGGTGGAGGAACTTGACTGTCCTGCACAGAGTCCTGACCTCAACCCCATAGAACACCTTTGGGATGAATTAGAGCGGAGACTGCGAGCCAGGCCTCCTCCCCCGACATCAGTGCCTGACCTGACAAATGTGCTTCTGGAAGAATGGTCCAACCTTCCCATAGACACCCTCCTAAACCTTGTGGACGGCCTTCCCAGAGGAGTTGAAGCTGTTAGAGCTGCAAAGGGCGGGGCCAACTCAATATTGAACCCTACGGACTAAGACTGGGAGGTGCCATGAAAGGTCATGTGCGTGGAAAGGGCGGGGCCAACTCAATATTGAACCCTACGGACTAAGACCGGGGGCCATTAATGGTCATGTGAGTGGAAAGGCCGGTGGCCCAATACTTGGGGCAATATCTCTGAACACACAAAGTTGACTTCTCTCCGTGATGCTTCATGTCCACAAATGGTTCCATTTCCATGACAAGGTTTGAGGGTCACTCTCGTCTTCTGAGGTCCAAGCAGGATGAGAAGACGTGTCCAGGAACTGTGACATAATAGGAAGCCATCATGGAGAGAACCCAGCTGTGTTGTTACAAGCACACTCCTCCTGTGGCCATCGATGAATATTCAGAGGATTGGAGGAATCTGTTGGGTCTTCAGCCTCCAAGAGGGAAGGGGGCCCGTCTGGCCCCAATACACAGCCCATTGTCAGCAGAGGATAGGTGATAACTTGCCCCCCCCCCCCCCCCACATACAGGTGGTGTCATTACCATAACACCTGCAGAGGCATTGCATTGTTGAACCCTTACCTTGCCCTCCGGAAGTCCTTAGGGAAGCAGAAGGATCTTCACACGGCTTGTTTATCCACAAATATCTCCTCTGATTCATTCTCATGAGGACTTCCTAGGACCATGTGGGGGCCGGAGAGGATGGAGTCCATAGAAGGAAGACCTGGAAGGGGGACTACCGTGAGCTGTGAAAGGGCCACAAAGCGACAAAATGTATCATCTGCTTCTGAGGCACAAAATTATTAAAAGTTCATCTAACTTCGGAAGGAACGTCCATATATTGTAGCGGCGTGCTGGTCCTTAGAAACAGAAAAGTGACGGTGGGGGGGGGGGTTGGTTGGGTTTATTTTCTTATAGCTTTTTATTTTTTCTTGTAGTTTTTTTTTTGGGAGTTTTTATGGGGTTTTTTTCTTGTAGTTTTTTTTTTGGGGGGGTGTCTTGTAGTTTTTTTTTGGGGGGGTTGCTTGTATTTTTTGGTATATTTGGGAGGTTTTTTTTTGTTTTTTTCTTGTAGTTTTTTTTGGGGGGGTCTTGTAGTTTTTTTGGGGGGTTTCTTTGTATTTTTTTTTATTTTTGGTATTTTTTTTGTTTTTTTTCTTGTAGTTTTTTTGGGGGGGGTTTTGGGTTTTTTCTTGTAGTTTTTTGGTGTTTTTTTCTTGCAGTTTTTTTTTGGGGGGCGGGGATTCTTTTATTTTTGGGAGTTTTTAATGTTTTTTTCTTGTAGTTTTTGGGGGGTTTTCTTTCTTGTAGGGGGGGGGTCTTGTAGTTTTTTTGTATTTTTGGGAGGTTTTTTTGTTTTATTTCCTTGTAGATTTTTTTTAGTTTTTTTGGGGGGGGGGTTCTTGTAGTTTTTTTTTATTTTTGGGATAGTTCTTTTTTCTTTTTTTCCTTGTATATTTTTTGTTTTTTCTTGTAGTTTTTTTTTGGGGGGGTTCTTGTAGTTTTTTTTTAATTTTGGGAAGGTTTTTTTTTTTCTTTTATTTCTTGTAGTTTTTTTTGATGGGGGGGTTCTTATAGTTTTTTTTTATTTCTGGGAGTTTGTTTTATTTCCTTGTAGATTTTTTTTTTGGGGGGGGTTGGGGGTTTCTTGGGAGTTTTTTATGTTTTTTTTCTTGTAGTTTTTTTGGGGGTATTTTTTTGTAGGTTTTTTTTTTGTATTTTTGGGGGTTTATTTTTTTTTGTTTTTGTTTTCTGAGTATAGATCTATGTTTGTCTGAAGCCTGTGTGAAGCTATTTACTGTTGACCGGCTGACCGCCTCTGCTGGACGTTTATTTCCGGCAGGTGGCACACTTCCTGTCCTAGGGTGACAACATTCACTTTACAGTATCTATGGAGGAGCAACGTTGTCACCCTAGGACAGAACTACAGAACACCTCCTCCTCTCCTCTTCTCCATTTTCCCATCATTACTTCCCCTGTGCAATTTTTTTTTTTTTTTACGCCCAACTCCAGGGAATGGTTAATGGGGGGGGAGAAACAGCTTTACTTACCCGATCCTCGGCTACTCCAGCAGATGGCGCTCATCTATACTCCAACAGTGCGGCAACACATCCAGTGCAGGGCTATGGACCCCACTTTGGTCTTGATGATGTCAGAACCTTCGACAACTGGAGGGGGGGGGAGAAGCTGCGGGGACCATCCTGTCTGCACAGGGGTGTGGGGGATCACATCTTTTTATGATGTTCCAAGTCCTTGCTCTCCATCTGGCGGCGGTGGGCGGTCCTTACCCCTGCGTTGAACAGTTCACTTGTAATATATAAATATGTAAAATTGTATTTTATATATATATATAATTTTTTTATTTAATGCAAAAATTAATATTTTTTGCTAGAAAATTAGAACCAGCAAACATATATATATATATATATATATATAAAATATATATATATATATATATATATATATATATATATATATATATATGTTTGCTGGTTCTAATTTTCTAGCAAAAAAATATTAATTTTTGCATTAAATAAAAAAAGTTAAAAAATGGCCTGCAGCCAAGTGGTTAAGCCCTCCCCCTTATTAAAATAAAAAAAAAATGTATTTCACCCCCAAACAAAATGCATTTGAAAAACTGTTGCGCAAATACGGTGTGACCTAAAAAAAAATATAATGCTATAATATTTTTTAAAAAAATTATAACTGTATTTTTTGTGTAATATATAAATATGTAAAATTGTATAATATATATAAAAAAATAATAATACTATAATATTTAAAAAAATGTATAACTGTATCTTTTGTATAATATATAAATATGTAAAATTGTATAATATATATATAAAAAAAACTATAATGCTCCAATATTTAAAAAAAATATAACTGTATCTTTTGTATAATATATAAATATGTATAATTGAATAATATATGTAAAAAAACTATAATGCCACATTATTTAAAAAATGTATAACTGTATCTTTTGTATAATATATAAATATGTATAATTGTATAATATATATAAAGAAAAAAAACTATAATGCTATAATATTTTTTTAAAAAATTATAACTGTATTTTTTGTGTAATATATAAATATGTAAAATTGTATAATATATATAAAAAAATAATAATACTATAATATTTTAAAAAAATGTATAAACTGTATCTTTTGTATAATATATAAATATGTAGAATTGTATAATATATATATAAAAAAGCTATAATGCTATAATATTTAAAAAAAATATGTAACTGTATTTTTTGTATAATATATAAATATGTTTAATTGTATAATATATATAAAGAAAAAAAACTATAATGCTATAATATTTTAAAAAATGTATAACTGTATCTTTTGTATAATATATAAATATGTATAATTGTATAATATATATAAAGAAAAAAACTATAATGCTATAATATTTTTTAAAAAAAATTATAACTGTATTTTTTGTGTAATATATAAATATGTAAAATTGTATAATATATATAAAAAAACTATAATGCTCCAATATTTAAAAAAAATATAACTGTATCTTTTGTATAATATATAAATATGTATAATTGAATAATATATGTAAAAAAACTATAATGCCACATTATTTAAAAAATGTATAACTGTATCTTTTGTATAATATATAAATATGTATAATTGTATAATATATATAAAGAAAAAAACTATAATGCTATAATATTTTTTTAAAAAATTATAACTGTATTTTTTGTGTAATATATAAATATGTAAAATTGTATAATATATATAAAAAAATAATAATACTATAATATTTTAAAAAAATGTATAAACTGTATCTTTTGTATAATATAAAAATATGTAGAATTGTATAATATATATATAAAAAAGCTATAATGCTATAATATTTAAAAAAAATATGTAACTGTATTTTTTGTATAATATATAAATATGTTTAATTGTATAATATATATAAAGAAAAAAAACTATAATGCTATAATATTTTAAAAAATGTATAACTGTATCTTTTGTATAATATATAAATATGTATAATTGTATAATATATATAAAGAAAAAAACTATAATGCTATAATATTTTAAAAAATGTATAACTGTATCTTTTGTATAATATATAAATATGTATAATTGTATAATATATATAAAGAAAAAAACTATAATGCTATAATATTTTTTAAAAAAATTATAACTGTATTTTTTGTGTAATATATAAATATGTAAAATTGTATAATATATATAAAAAAACTATAATGCTATAATATTTAAAAAAAATGTATAACTGTATCTTTTGTATAATATATATAAAAAAATAATAATACTATAATATTTAAAAAAAATATGTAACTGTATCTTTTGTATAATATATAAATATGTTTAATTGTATAATATATATAAAGAAAAAAAACTATAATGCTATAATATTTTAAAAAATGGATAATTAATTGTATGTTTTGTTTAATATATAAATATTTATAATTGTAATATATATATAATGCTAAGCACAGTGGCTAAATGGTCAGCTCTTTCTCCTGGCAGTAGTTTGTGGGTTTCCTCCAGGTGCTCCGGTCTCCTCCCCCACTCCAAAGACCAGCTGGGAGATGAATTGGCTCCTTTCTGCAGTGTCCCTAGTATGTGTATGTGTGTGAATGTGAGTTAGGGACCTTAGATTGTACGCTCCTCGGGGGCGGGGACTGATGTGAATGTACAATATATATGTAAAGTGCGGAGTACATTGAAGGCGCTATATAAGTACCTGAAATAAATAAATAATACAGCACAGTTCAGAACACAGCAGCCCAGACACACCCCCAGGAGGCGGGTCCACAACAGCCTGGGCTCAGAGGAAGTGGGTTGAATGATGTTGGCTGCCATCCAACCCAGGAGAGCAGCGCCGCCTGCTGGAGGAGCAGACCTGCTGAGGGGACAGCACTGGGCTGAAGGTGATTGTTGCAGCGGAAGACCCATTTTTTAATTATTTTATGCGTTTTGCTTTATATCTTTTTTTTCTTTTTTTCAAAGCTCAAATTCTATGTTACGACAAGTCACGTGACCGGGCCCTTCCACATTTTATTTTATTTTTTTAATCTCTTTTGTATTTATCATCCTCCACAGCTGTGCGCTATAAATGTGCAACGTGTTATTTTTTATTTAAAATAAAAATAGCAGTATAGCCATAGTACTGCTCTTCAAATATCCACTTCAAGGAAATAAACTAAATAAAATAAACTCCCCCAAATACACAAAAACACACCCAGTAAATTACGAAAAAAGTAAAAAAAAAAAGTATTTTTAAGCAAATTTCAGTTTTTAAATGATTTCAAAGAATCTCTCATCACTTTCTAATACATAAGAAATCATTATAATACTGTGCACCCCCTTTACAAATATCAATGAAATAGAAAAAAACACTATAATGCCGCAATGATATAATAATAGTAATAATGGACTGACTGCATTGAAATGATAATTTTTATAATAATACTAATAGTAAAAATAATAATAATAATAATAATGGACTGACTGCATTGAAATGATATTTTTTTATAATAATACTAATAGTAAAAATAATAATAATATTAATAATAATAATAATAGACTGACTGCATTGAAATTATATTTTTTTATAATAATACTAATAGTAAAAATAATAATAATAATAATAATGGACTGACTGCATTGAAATGATATTTTTTTATAATAATACTAATAGTAAAAATAATAATAATATTAATAATAATAGTGGACTGACTGCATTGAAATGATAATTTTTTTACAATAATACTAATAGTAAAAATAATAATAATCATAATGTACTGACTGCATTGAAATTATATATTTTTTTATAATAATACTAATAGTAAAAATAATAATAATATTAATAATAATAATAATAATAGACTGACTGCATTGAAATGATATTTTTTTATAATAATACTAATAGTAAAAATAATAATAATAATAATAATAATAATAATAGACTGACTGCATTGAAATGATATTTTTTTATAATAATACTAATAGTAAAAATAATAATAATAATAATAATAATAATAATGGACTGACTGCATTGAAATGATATTTTTTTATAATAATACTAATAGTAAAAATAATAATAATAATAATAATAATAATAATAATAATGGACTGACTGCATTGAAATGATATTTTTTTACAATAATACTAATAGTAAAAATAATAATAATAATAATGTACTGACTGCATTGATATTATATATTTTTTTATAATAATACTAATAGTAAAAATAATAATAATATTAATAATAATAATAATAATAATAGACTGACTGCATTGAAATGATATTTTTTTATAATAATACTAATAGTAAAAATAATAATAATAATAATAATAATAATGGACTGACTGCATTGAAATGATAATTTTTATAATAATACTAATAGTAAAAATAATAATAATAATAATAATAATAATTGTTATACTATACAATGTATCTTAAATCTCTGCAACAATAAAAAAAAACTGTATCCCCTGTAATAAATATTGACAATGTAACTTGTTTCCATAAATAAACCCACACAAACTTAATACTGTTGGACTTTTGGGTTTATTTAAAGACACAAGTTACATTGTCAATATTTATTAAAGGGGATACAGTTTTTTTTTATTGTTGCAGAGATTTAAGATACATTGTATAGTATAACAATTATTATTATTATTATTATTTTTACTATTAGTATTATTATAAAAATTATCATTTCAATGCAGTCAGTCTATTATTATTATTATTATTATTATTAATATTATTATTATTTTTACTATTAGTATTATTATAAAAAAATATCATTTCAATGCAGTCAGTCCATTATTATTATTATTATTATTATTTTTACTATTAGTATTATTATAAAAATTATCATTTCAATGCAGTCAGTCCATTATTATTATTATTATTATTATTATTTTTACTATTAGTATTATTATAAAAAAATATCATTTCAATGCAGTCAGTCCATTATTATTATTATTTTTATTATTATTATTATTATTATTATTATTATTATTATATCATTGTGGCATTCATAGTATTTTTTTTATTCATATGTATTTATAAAGGGGGTGCACTGTATGGGTTAATATGTTATAGAAAGTGAAGAGTGGAGTGATTCTTTAAAATAATTTGAAAAGATACTTTTTATAATATTAATATTCTCATATAATTGTGACATAATAACACAGTTGTGGGTTTTGGGTTTTTTATATTCCACTGGGGTGCTGTATTGTATTTTGTTTATATGTTAAAAACTGTTTTTTTTTAACATATTCTAATGTGCTGCATCCAAGATTCATTAATACAGATAAAATATATTTTATATTAATATTTAATTTAATTTTATATTAATAATATTCTCATTTGTTTGTGACATTATAGTGTTATTTTTTATCCCATGGGTATTTTAAAGGCGTTGTATTATATTAATTTATATGTTGCAAGGTGTTTTCTTTGATTACATTTGTATGCACTGCCTCTAACATTAATTTATACATGGCAGAAATATTTTATAATATTTTTATTTGATGTATTTAATTTTTTTAGTATTCTCATTTTATAGTGATGTTATAGTGTTATCATTTTTATTCCACTGGTAGGGTGTAAGGTGTTTTTTTTAACAAATTTGTATGTACTGTATCCAAGATTCATTTATCTGGGTCAAAGATATTTTATAATTTTATTTAATTTGTATTCTAATTTGATTGTGACATTATAGTGTTATTTTTTATCCCATGGGTATTTTAAAGGCGCTGTATTATATTTAGTTTCTGTGTTGTAAGGTGTTTTTTTTTATACATTTGCATGTACTGCCTCTAGGATTCATTTATAAAGGTCAGATATATTTTATAATTTTAAAATTTATTTTTTTAGTATTCTCATTTTATTGTGATGTTATAGTGTTATCTTTTTTTTATTCCACTGTTATGTTAAAAGGGGGTGCACTATATTATGTTTGGTTTTTATTTTGTACGTTTTTTTTTTTGTTTTTTTTTAATACATTTGTATGCACTGCATCCAAGATTCATTTATACCGGTCAAAGATATTTTATATTATTTTTATTTTATTATTATTCTCATTTGATTGTGATGTTATAGTGGGGTTTTTTTTAGATTATGTTTGGTTTATATTTTGTAAGGTTTTTTTTTTTTTAAATACATTTGTATGTACGGCGTCCAAGATTCATTAATACTGGTCAAATATATTTTATATTATTAATATTTTATTTATTTTATTTAATTAATATTCTCATTTGATTGTGATGTTATAGTTTTTTGGGTTTTTTTAATAATTCCATTGGTATTTTTAAGGAGGCGTGCTATATTATGTTTGGTTTATTTTATTTAATTAATATTCTCATTTGATTGTGACGTGATAGGTTTTTTTTTAATAATTCCATTGGTATTTTTAAGGAGGTGCGTAATATTATGTTTGGTTTATATATATATATATATTTTTTTTTTTTAATTAATATTCTCATTTGATTGTAACGTGATAGTTTTTTTTATTTATAATTTTATTGGTATTTTTAAGGAGGTGCACTATATTACATTTGGTTTATATTTTGTTTTTGGTTTTTTTTATACATTTGTATGTACGGCGTCCAAGATTCATTTATACTGGTCAAAGATATTTTATATTATTAATATTTTATTTATTTTATTTAATTAATATTCTCATTTGATTGTGAAGTTATAGTTTTTTGGGTTTTTTTAATAATTCCATTGGTATTTTAAAGGAGGTGCGTAATATTATGTTTGGTTTATATATATATATATATATATATATTTTTTTTTTTTTTTAATTAATATTCTCATTTGATTGTAACATGATAGTGTTTTTTTTTATAATTTTTTTGGTATTTTTAAGGAGGTGTGCTATATTATGTTTTATTTATTTTATTTAATTAATATTCTCATTTAATTGTGACGTGATAGTTTTTTTTTTTTATAATTTCATTGGTATTTTTAAGGAGGTGCGCTATATTATGTTTGGTTTATATTTTGTTTTTGTTTTTTTTTATACATTTGTATGTACGGCGTCCAAGATTCATTTATACCGGTCAAAGATATTTTATATTATTAATATTTTATTTATTTTATTTAATGAATATTCTCATTTGATTGTGACACGATAGTTTTTTTTTAATAATTCCATTGGTATTTTAAAGGAGGTGCGTAATATTATGTTTGGTTTATATATATATATATATATATATATATTTTTTTTTTTTTTTAATTAATATTCTCATTTGATTGTAACATGATAGTTTTTTTTTTTATAATTTTTTTGGTATTTTTAAGGAGGTGTGCTATATTATGTTTTATTTATTTTATTTAATTAATATTCTCATTTAATTGTGACGTGATAGTTTTTTTTTTTTATAATTTCATTGGTATTTTTAAGGAGGTGCGCTATATTATGTTTGGTTTATATTTTGTTTTTGTTTTTTTTTATACATTTGTATGTACGGCGTCCAAGATTCATTTATACCGGTCAAAGATATTTTATATTATTAATATTTTATTTATTTTATTTAATTAGTATGCTCATTTGATTGTGACGCGATAGTTTTTTTTTAAATAATTCCATTGGTATTTTTAAGGAGGTGCGTAATATTATGTTTGGTTTATATATATATATATATATATATATATTTTTTTTTTTTTAATTAATATTCTCATTTGATTGTAACATGATAGTTTTTTTTTTTATAATTTTTTTGGCATTTTTAAGGAGGTGCGCTATATTACATTTGGTTTATATTTTGTTTTTGTTTTTTTTTTTATACATTTGTATGTACGGCGTCCAAGATTTATTTATACTGGTCAAAGATATTTTATATTATTAATATTTTATTTATTTTATTTAATGAATATTCTCATTTGATTGTGACACGATAGTTTTTTTTTAATAATTCCATTGGTATTTCTAAGGAGGTGTGCTATATTATGTTTTATTTATTTTATTTAATTAATATTCTCATTTAATTGTGACGTGATAGGTTTTTTTTTTAATAATTTCATTTGGTATTTTTTAGGAGGTGCGCTATATTATGTTTGGTTTATATTTTGTTTTTGGTTTTTTTTATACATTTGTATGTACGGCGTCCAAGATTCATTTATACTGGTCAAAGATATTTTATATTATTAATATTTTGTTTATTTTATTTTATGAATATTCTCATTTGATTGTGAAGTTATAGTTTTTTGGGTTTTTTTTAATAATTCCATTGGTATTTCTAAGGAGGTGCGTAATATTAAGTTTGGTTTATATTTTGTTTTTTTTTTAATTAATATTTTCATTTGATTGTAACGTGATAGTTTTTTGGTTTATATTTTGCAAGGTTTTAATTTTTTTTTTTTTTGTATGTTCAGCTTCCAAAATTAATTTCTACGAAAATATTTGCGCATAAAAATGAAGGGTAGTGCAAATATAATTTTTTTTTTTCACCTTCCTCCAAAGTGGCGCAGAGAGTTTTTCACGTCCGGTAGCTGATCTTGCACCTTTCTTGTCATCGGTGTGAAAGATTTGACGCCGTGACGTCATCGGACCCTTTGCATGTGAACGCCGGGGGTTTGTATGATTCCAGCGCAGGAGAGCGTTGGGGCCCCGTATAATGCGCCCAACCTGGGGGGGGTCCCGGGAACTCTGAGGGGGAAGCGGGGGTCCCTGGAACTCTGAGGGGGAAGCGGGGGTCCCGGGAACTCTGAGGGGGAAGCGGGGTTCCCTGGAACTCTGAGGGGGAAGCGGGGGTCCTGGGAACTCTGAGGGGGAAGCGGGGGTCCCTGGAACTCTGAGGGGGAAGCGGGGGTCCCTGGAACTCTGAGGGGGAAGCGGGGGTCCTGGGAACTCTGAGGGGGAAGCGGGGGTCCCTGGAACTCTGAGGGGGAAGCGGGGGTCCTGGGAACTCTGAGGGGGAAGCGGAGGTCCCTGGAACTCTGAGGGGGAAGCGGGGGTCCCTGGAACTCTGAGGGGGAAGCGGGGGTCCCTGGAACTCTGAGGGGGAAGCGGGGGTCCCTGGAACTCTGAGGGGGAAGTGGGGGTCCCGGGAACTCTGAAGGGGTGGGGGTCCTGGAAACTCTGAAGGGGGGCAGGGTTACTAGAAATTCTGAGGGGGAAGCGGGGGTCCCTGGAACTCTGAGGGGGAAGCGGGGGTCCCTGGAACTCTGAGGGGGAAGCGGGGGTCCCTGGAACTCTGAGGGGGAAGCGGGGGTCCCTGGAACTCTGAGGGGGAAGTGGGGGTCCCGGGAACTCTGAAGGGGTGGGGCGGGGGGGCGGGGTTACTAGAAACTCTGAGGGGGAAGCGGGGGTCCCAGGAACTCTGAGGAGGGGTGGGGGTCCCAGGAACTCTGAGGGGGGGCAGGGGTCCCAGGAACTCTGAGGGGGGGCGGGGGTCCAGGGAACTGCAGCCATTCCTGACTTTGCAAGTCAATGGAGTGAAATCTCCTTACAAAGCAAACAGGGAAATGGTGGGGGGGGGGAGGGGGGGGACTTCACACCTTCGATCTCAGAGGCCAGTGAAGGTGTCGATGTAAATCTGTGACCTGCTACTGGAATGTCCCCGCAGAGGAAACCCGGAACAATGCAGGAGGATGCAAGAAACACGCCGCATGGGGCCCCGATCTGCATGTGTGGAAACAAAGTATCTGTTTTTTATATCTTCGGTATCGATTTGTTTTCATTCTTTGATGCAGAAAGACTCCTGTCTAGGGGCCCCGTCTCACCTTCCCGGCCAATCAAAGCATACGCAGGCCCAGGGGCGGACTGACCATTTGGAAACTCGGGCACTGCCCGAGGGCCCGGGGTCAGTAGGGGGCCCCATGAGATGCCCCTGGTACCTTTTTCATAGGCTTTTTTGAGTGTGGGCAAGGACACAGGGGCCCCATGATCCCCTTTTGCCCGGGGGCCCCATGAGTTGTCAGTCAGCCCCTGCGCGGGCCTCATTCGCACAGATGGATCCTACCAGGGGCGGACTGACAACTCATTGGGCCCCCGGGCAATAGGGGATCATGGGGCCCCTGTGTCCTTGCCCACACTGAAAAAAGCCTATGAAAAAGATACCAGGGGCATCTCATGGGGCCCCCTACTGACCCCGGGCCCTCGGGCAGTGCCCGAGTTTTCAAATGGTCAGTCCGCCCCTGGATCCTACATTCCTCGCTTAGATGCGACGGCTGCATTTGTTTTCCACTTTCAGGCTTTTCCTTCTTTTTTTTCGCCCCATAACACACTTCCTGTCTGAGGGTGACCACGCTCACTGTACTGCATCTATGCAGGGATGGCGTTGTCACCCTAGGGGCTGGACTACAGAACACCCCCCCCCCCTTCTGCCGTTCACAAGGATGCAAATTTAGTTTGAGGTTTCAGTTACAAGGGGTCCGGGTTTCTGGCAGGATCGACAGGTATTCGCTGATGTGAAAAGAAAACGAATGCAGCCGCCACATCTAAAGACTGGTGGGCTGCAATGTATGACGTGTATGTTGTTGGGTTTATATGGGCCCACTTGTATGTACACACGTGTGAGAGCCGTGTTGCCCACACGGGATGCCCTGGTGCTACACGCATCCCCCTGCAGGCGGTCCCATTCTTCCCGCACCTGCGCCGATGTCAAATTGGGGGCGGCGCCTGTGTCTGTGCAGCCATTGTGTCCCAATTCTCCCCCTATGTTATAGGAATGAGAAGAGGCGGGGGTGTTCTGTAGTCCAGTCACTAGGGTGACAACGCCACCCCTGCATAGAGGCAGTACAGTGAGCGTTGTCACCCTAGGACAGGAAGTGTGTTACTGGGCAGAAAAGCCTGAAAGTGGAAAACAAATGCAGCCCACATATGCTTTGATTGAACCCGTACCCCCAGATTCTGGCCATGTGGATTGCAGGGTCGGGGGGATTTGGAAGGACGGACCCGTACCCCCAGATTCTGTCCATGTGGATTGCAGGGTCGGGGGGATTTGGAAGGACGGACCCGTACCCCCAGATTCTGCCCATGTGGATTGCAGGGTTGGGGGGGATTTAGAAGGACGAACCCGTACCCCCAGATTCTGGCCATGTGGATTGCAGGGTTGGGGGGGATTTAGGATGGACCCGTACCCCCAGATTCTGTCCATGTGGATTGCAGGGTCGGGGGGATTTGGAAGGATGAACCCGTACCCCCAGATTCTAGCCATGTGGATTGCAGGGTCGGGGGATTTGGAAGGATGAACCCGTACCCCCAGATTCTGGCCATGTGGATTGCAGGGTTGGGGGGGATTTAGAAGGACGGACCCGTACCCCCAGATTCTGGCCATGTGGATTGCAGGGTCGGGGGGATTTGGAAGGATGAACCTGTACCCCCAGATTCTGGCCATGTGGATTGCAGGGTCGGGGGATTTGGAAGGACGAACCCGTACCCCCAGATTCTGGCCATGTGGATTGCAGGGTCGGGGGGATTTGGAAGGATGAACCTGTACCCCCAGATTCTGGCCATGTGGATTGCAGGGTCGGGGGATTTGGAAGGAAGGACCTGTACCCCCAGATTCTGGCCATGTGGATTGCAGGGTCGGGGGGATTTGGAAGGACGGACTCATACTTGAAGGTGTTTGGTGTTCGGTCCGGCACTCCGCCCGGAGATACTCACAGATACAGTTCTCACCTCCATTTTATTCCAATAACAATGTTTGGTCTATGGAGGGAGGAGGGGGAGGGGGAGGAGGAGGAGGAGGAGGAGGGGGAGGTGCTGCTGCTCCAAATCCGTCATTATCCCACTGAAACCCCCCCGCCCCCCCCCACTAGTCTCACTCATTAATCTGCATTACAGCACAAAGTGGTTCTAATCCAATTCACATCACTTCACCGATAATGTCACCTCCACACCAACACCTGTCAGAGGATCAGGGAGATAATGAGATAGGGGGTGGGATCTACTCCACCTGTGGGATCTACTCCACCTGTGGGATCTACCTGTATGATATACACCTGTGGGATCTACCTGTATGATATACACCTGTGGGATCTACCTGTATGATATACACCTCTGTGATCTACCTGTATGATATACACCTGTGTGATCTACCTGTATGATATGCACCTGTGTGATCTACCTGTATGATATATACCTGTGTGATCTACCTGTATGATATATACCTGTGTGATCTACCTGTATGATATACACCTGTGTGATCTACCTGTATGATATACACCTGTGTGTTGTCCCTTCCATAGATTACTATATATGTGACACCTGTGGGACGTAGCTGTGATATACCTGCCATGGGTCACTGTATAGTGAGATACAGAATGATATATATCTGTGTGATGTACTTGCCATGGATCACCATGATATTGATAACATCCTACCATTGATGACATATATATATATATACCACGGGTCATTATATAGCGAGATACAGAGTGATATATAGCTGTCATTGATGTATATGTGTTTTATATGTAATGTACTTTCCATGAATTATATTCTGTATACTGTATCTGCCATGGATCATATATATAATGTATCTGTCATGGATGATGTATATAATGTATCTGCCATGGATGATGTATATAATGTATCTGCCATGGATGATGTATATAATGATGCCATGGATGATGTATATATAAAATACCTTCTGGGAATAATAATAAACAGAATACAATAATGTGCCTGCCATGGATAATAATATATATAATGGCAATACAATCTATAATATATACAATCTAAAATATACAATCTATAATCTATACAATCTATAATATACAATTATAATCTATACAATCTATAATATACAATCTATAATATACAATCTATAATCTATACAATCTATAATATACAATCTATAAAATACAATCTATAATATACAATCTATAATATACAATCTATAATCTATACAATCTATAATATACAATCTATAAAATACAATCTATAATATACAATCTATAATATACAATCTATAATCTATACAATCTATAATATACAATCTATAATATACAATCTATAAAATACAATCTATAAAATACAATCTATAATATACAATCTATAATATACAATCTATAATCTATACAATCTATAATCTATACAATCTATAATATACAATCTATAATATACAATCTATAATCTATACAATCTATAATCTATACAATCTATAATATACAATCTATAATATACAATCTATAATCTATACAATCTATAATATACAATCTATAATATACAATCTATAATATACAATCTATAGTATACAATCTATAATATACAATCTATAATCTATACAATCTATAATCTATACAATCTATAATATACAATCTATAATCTATACAATCTATAATATACAATCTATAATATACAATCTATAATATACAATCTATAAAATACAATCTATAATCTATACAATCTATAATATACAATCTATAATATACAATCTATAATCTATACAATCTATAATATACAATCTATAATATACAATCTATAATCTATACAATCTATAATCTATACAATCTATAATATACAATCTATAATATACAATCTATAATCTATACAATCTATAATATACAATCTATAATATACAATCTATAATCTATACAATCTATAATATACAATCTATAATCTATACAATCTATAATATACAATCTATAATATACAATCTATAATCTATACAATCTATAATATACAATCTATAATATACAATCTATAAAATACAATCTATAATATACAATCTATAATATACAATCTATAATCTATACAATCTATAATCTATACAATCTATAATATACAATCTATAATATACAATCTATAATCTATACAATCTATAATATACAATCTATAATATACAATCTATAATATACAATCTATAAAATACAATCTATAATATACAATCTATAATATACAATCTATAATCTATACAATCTATAATCTATACAATCTATAATATACAATCTATAATCTATACAATCTATAATATACAATCTATAATATACAATCTATAATCTATACAATCTATAATATACAATCTATAATATACAATCTATAAAATACAATCTATAATCTATACAATCTATAATATACAATCTATAATATACAATCTATAATCTATACAATCTATAATATACAATCTATAATATACAATCTATAATCTATACAATCTATAATCTATACAATCTATAATATACAATCTATAATATACAATCTATAATCTATACAATCTATAATATACAATCTATAATATACAATCTATAATCTATACAATCTATAATATACAATCTATAATCTATACAATCTATAATATACAATCTATAATATACAATCTATAATATACAATCTATAATCTATACAATCTATAATATACAATCTATAATATACAATCTATAATCTATACAATCTATAATATACAATCTATAATATACAATCTATAATCTATACAATCTATAATATACAATCTATAATATACAATCTATAAAATACAATCTATAATATACAATCTATAATATACAATCTATAATCTATACAATCTATAATCTATACAATCTATAATATACAATCTATAATCTATACAATCTATAATATACAATCTATAATATACAATCTATAATATACAATCTATAAAATACAATCTATAATATACAATCTATAATATACAATCTATAATCTATACAATCTATAATCTATACAATCTATAATATACAATCTATAATCTATACAATCTATAATATACAATCTATAATATACAATCTATAAAATACAATCTATAATCTATACAATCTATAATATACAATCTATAATATACAATCTATAATCTATACAATCTATAATCTATACAATCTATAATATACAATCTATAATCTATACAATCTATAATATACAATCTATAAAATACAATCTATAATATACAATCTATAATATACAATCTATAAAATACAATCTATAATATACAATCTATAATCTATACAATCTATAATATACAATCTATAATCTATACAATCTATAATATACAATCTATAATCTATACAATCTATAATCTATACAATCTATAATATACAATCTATAATATACAATCTATAATATACAATCTATAAAATACAATCTATAATCTATACAATCTATAATATACAATCTATAATATACAATCTATAATCTATACAATCTATAATATACAATCTATAATATACAATCTATAATCTATACAATCTATAATCTATACAATCTATAATATACAATCTATAATATACAATCTATAATCTATACAATCTATAATATACAATCTATAATATACAATCTATAATCTATACAATCTATAATATACAATCTATAATCTATACAATCTATAATATACAATCTATAATATACAATCTATAATATACAATCTATAATCTATACAATCTATAATATACAATCTATAATATACAATCTATAATCTATACAATCTATAATATACAATCTATAATCTATACAATCTATAATATACAATCTATAATATACAATCTATAAAATACAATCTATAATATACAATCTATAATATACAATCTATAATCTATACAATCTATAATCTATACAATCTATAATCTATACAATCTATAATATACAATCTATAATCTATACAATCTATAATATACAATCTATAATATACAATCTATAAAATACAATCTATAATATACAATCTATAATATACAATCTATAATCTATACAATCTATAATCTATACAATCTATAATATACAATCTATAATCTATACAATCTATAATATACAATCTATAATATACAATCTATAAAATACAATCTATAATCTATACAATCTATAATATACAATCTATAATATACAATCTATAATCTATACAATCTATAATATACAATCTATAATCTATACAATCTATAATATACAATCTATAAAATACAATCTATAATATACAATCTATAATCTATACAATCTATAATATACAATCTATAATATACAATCTATAATCTAAACAATCTATAATATACAATCTATAATGTACATATCATTGATGGAGATATTATATATCTGATAACTGCCATGAATAATAATACATAATGTACCGACAATAACCCATCGTCTATATATAATATACCTTCTCTGGATGTTATTACTATAATACAGGATTTTTATGGCACCAACAGTGTGCGCAGCGCTGTACAAAATGAAGGCGGACATCATAATTACAATACAATTTGGCACAAGAGGAGACAGAGGGCGCTGATCCTGGGAGCTTACAATCTAGGAGACTATATACTGTGTCTGCCATTAATAATAATAAATATACTGCAGTATACTCATTCTGAATAATATTATATACGGTATATAGTGCAGCTGCCATTGCAGGAGGATGATATATATATATATACTGTACCTGCCATGGATGATATATATATATATACTGTACCTGCCATGGATGATATATATATATATATATATACTGTACCTGCCATGGATGATATATATATATATACTGTACCTGCCATGGATGATATATATATATATATACTGTACCTGCCATGGATGAGATATATATATATACTGTACCTGCCATGGATGATATATATATATACTGTACCTGCCATGGATGATATATATATATACTGTACCTGCCATGGATGATATATATATATATACTGCACCTGCCATGAATAATAATCTATTGGGGGTACCTGGCACAGAGGTGAGAACAGGGGGGCGGAGGATCCTGCAGGGGGCGGAGCGATCCCACCTGGACAGTGCAGGGGGTAGGGGCGGTGCCGGGTGACGTCACGCAGCCCTATATAAGGCGCCGGGAGCCGGAGTCGGGCACTCATTAGATGTGAGGCGAGGTCCGGGACAGAGCCGTGTAATAGACCCGCACAGCGCCCTCCTCCGGTCATCACTCACATTCACCCACACTGGGATTCGCACACTTTGCTGGAGATCACCCCACTGTACCCCCCGGGACCCCCATCAATGGATCCGTCCTGTCTCTGGATCGCTCTGCTCTGGTCCTTCTGCGTGTCTGGTGGCGCCATCCAGTGGCTGTAAGTAGAATAGCATTGCATGTGCCATCTACCCCTCTACTGCTTGTGTGTATGGGGGGCTCTGGGACCCCTCCTGATTGTTGGTCTGGGATGCCCCCTCCTAATAGTAGCTCTGGGACCCCCCCCCTCTTGATAGTTGCTGTGGGGGGGGGGGGGGGCTCTGGGCACCCCTCCTCCTAATAGTTGGTCTGGGACCCCCCTCCTAACAGTAGCTCTGGGACCCCTCCTCTTGATAGTTGCTGTGGGGGGGCTCTGGGACCCCCCCTCCTGATAGTTGGTCTGGGACCCCCCTCATAATAGCTCTGGGACCCCCCCTCTCTCCTGGTAGTTGCTGTATGGGGGGCTCTGGGACCCCCTGCTCCTGGTAGTTGCTGTATGGGGGGCTCTGGAACCTCCCCCCGCTCCTGATAGTTGCTCTGGGGGGGGGGGAAGGTGGGCTCTTGGACCCCCCCTCCTGATAGTTGCTCTATGGGGTGATCTGGGACATCTCTCTCCCAATAGTTGCTCTATGGGGTGCCCTGATGAGCCTGCCATCTTGTTCAGGTACTTCCTGTTCTAGGGTGACAACGCTCTGTCAGTCTCCCAATTGTGCTCCAGTGTTGTCACACGAGCTTCCGGTGGAGGCTACAAGCACTGCTCACTATAACTCCAGCACTGTGGTGTCCCAGAGCTTCCCACCAGCCGTTGTCCTCTTCAGATGGCCGGTTTGAGGGTACCGATGTTAAGTTGTTTTTAATTGGCCAGGACGAGGTGACCTGTGCAGGAGATCCGTCAGCTTGGCGTTGCTGAAACTTTGCACCGAGCTAACGATGCCCAGCGTTTCCCCCTCACTCCCTGTCCTGCTGACACCCAACAGGATGTGAGGGAACATTTTAGATGGAAAAGTCTGATGGGGGTTCCAGCATCCCCATACTCTTCAGGAAGAAACCTTTCCTTACGGTCTGTGTTGCTGTTGGGAGATTTGTCCTCATTTCCTCTCTGGGGAAAACCGTTGTCACCAGGACAATGGCGGGTTTCTCGGGATTCTGGCGGTTCATGTCCCTCGTGTGGATGGGCAGATATCATCTGATCCATGGCCGGTGGAGTCTTCTCCAGTGTCTAGATTGATTCCAGATCTCAGATTCTTGTCGGTACAAATTGCTGATCAGTTAAGGACCTTCTGTCAATAGGCTGAGCCTTCCCTGCAAATGTCTTTTATCAGTCCAGGAGCCACGTCTTATCTGTCCGTCTGTGTACCCAGAGATCTCCTGCTGGCCAAGATAATCATCTATCATCTCTTTGATGTTTCTGTTCTCCCAGCCGCTTTATTTATTTTGCCGTATGGAGCTGGCCTTAGGCCAATGGTGGTCCAACTACTTGATATAATTGGGGGAGCTGATATTGCTGAAGGGCTACGGGGTTAGAGCTGGCCTTAGGCCAATGGTGGTCCAACTACTTGATATTATTGGGGGAGCTGATATTGCTGAAGGGCTACGGGGTTAGAGCTGGCCTTAGGCCAATGGTGGTCCACCTACTTGATATAATTGGGGGAGCTGATATTGCTGAAGGGCTACGGGGTTGGAGCTGGCCTTAGGCCAATGGTGGTCCACCTACTTGATATTATTGGGGGAGCTGATATTGCTGAAGGGCTACGGGGTTGGAGCTGGCCTTAGGCCAATGGTGGTCCACCTACTTGATATTATTGGGGGAGCTGATATTGCTGAAGGGCTACGGGGTTGGAGCTGGCCTTAGGCCAATGGTGGTCCACCTACTTGATGATATTGGGGGAGCTGATATTGCTGGAGGGCTACGGGGTTGGAGCTGGCCTTAGGCCAATGGTGGTCCACCTACTTGATATAATTAGGGGGAGCTGATATTGCTGAAGGGCTACGGGGTTAGAGCTGGCCTTAGGCCAATGGTGGTCCACCTACTTGATATAATTAGGGGGAGCTGATATTGCTGAAGGGCTACGGGGTTGGAGCTGGCCTTAGGCCAATGGTGGTCCACCTACTTGATATAATTGGGGGAGCTGATATTGCTGAAGGGCTACGGGGTTGGAGCTGGCCTTAGGCCAATGGTGGTCCACCTACTTGATATTATTGGGGGAGCTGATATTGCTGAGGGCTACGGGGTTGGAGCTGGCCTTAGGCCAATGGTGGTCCACCTACTTGATATTATTGGGGGAGCTGATATTGCTGAAGGGCTACGGGGTTGGGGGTCAGTGAAGGAACAGGGCCCCATCCTTGGTGTCCGTTCGAGGGAAAAGTGTTCAAAGGGCCAGATCTGACCCCCGTGCAACAGTTTTGGTCTAAAGCAGCCATTCTCATCCAGGGTTCCATGGAACCCTAGAGTTCCTCCAGAGGTTGCTAGTGGTTCCTTGTGCTGGGCTAACTGACCTCCCATCTGGTCTAACCATCATAGATCCAGGTCCATCTCATGCTGCTGGGCTTTGTCCAGTGGTGATCCATGGTCTTTTTCAAGCTTTCTGCATTCAAATCTCCATTGTACAGGGACATTCTTTGCACCCCCCCAAAGACTAATCTTAGCGAGGGGTTAAAAATTTATGGTTTTCTCTGGCGTAAAAAGGATGATTTAAACGTGTCGCTGGTGGGCACCTAGGTAAGGAAAACATATGAATGTCTTCAGAGGGTCACAAAAGAAAGGGCCTTACGGATGTGGCTCTCAGGCTACGGTTTGGGCATTGAGGTCATGGACCCTAGAGGACCTTATCTGGGCACTGGGGCATCTTTCATGGCAGCTGCTCCCTATAGAGAACTAGTCTGTAGACTCCTAGTGCCAGCTTATCTGGGTAGTGGTGGTGAGGAGGGGGGAGGTTCTCTAAGAGTTGGTCAGCAGTGGCTGGACAGGCCTCGTAGACATCAGATCATCATTCTGGACATCCCCATCCAATGTCTACAGGCACCCTTACCAGGTTCCGACACTAGGGCCAGAAAAGTGGATGCCCAGTGCACATTTCAAGTTCTTCTCAAACTGCAAAGGGAATGTATTGAGACATGCTCAGTACTTCCAAACATTGAGGAAAGCAATTCTGCTTGTACTGCAGAACACGATGATGACCCTGTAGAGTAAAGTTACTTCTGGTCCTGGAGTGGCATCAGAAGTGTCCCAAACAAAGATTCCACCCACCCCATATCTCTTGTTCTGGTGACCACTGTTACATTTTGTCTTTCTCATCACTTTCTGTACCACTGATGTTCCTGAGGACCAACTGATGACCATCAATGATGATCATTAGTGGTGATGGCCTTCAAGGTGACTCTTCCTAGCAGTTACAGAGCCAGCAATAGAAACTCGACCGGGGTTCTAACCCTTACCGACTTCATCCACAAAGGTTTGACTATACATACACTCTTAAGCAGAGCTTCTGTTGGGGGTCAGTGACTGTTTCTCAAGCATGAGAAATCGAAGTAATGGGTGTGCCACTGTGCCCCTTGACGTCTTCCATTGAAGCCTCCCAGTTCAAATTCTAGACTCACTCATCCAAGAGCCCTATCTGCCCTACAGCTGATTTGTTCAAGGGTATTGGGCTTGGTAGGGGGTATTGGGCTTGGTAGGGGGTATTGGGCTTGGTAGGGGGTATAAGGAGTTGATCTACCGGTCTACTGCTGACTTCACACTAACATTTTTGGGAAAATTTGGTATAGGGTTGAGGGGGGTCTCCAAGCTTTTTTTTTTTTTTTTTTTTTTTTTAAACAAAGGACCAGTTTACTGTCTTTTTTTAGACTTTAGGGGGGCTGGACTGTGCAAATTGGGAGTAAACCATGCCCAATCTTCTGTGTTAGAGGAGAAATGTTGGGTGTCAGTGGGAGGAATGGTGCCCCATTGTTGGCGTCGGTAGGGGGGAATTGTGCCCCATCGTTGGCGTCGGTAGGGGGGGGAATGGTGCCCCATCATTGGCGTCGGTAGGGGGGGGAATGGTGCCCCGTCGTTGGCGTCGGTAGGGGGGGGAATGGTGCCCCGTCGTTGGCGTCGGTAGGGGGGGGAATGGTGCCCCGTCGTTGGCGTCGGTAGAGGGGGGAATGGTGCCCCGTCGTTGGCGTCGGTAGAGGGGGGAATGGTGCCCCGTCGTTGGCGTCGGTAGGGGGGGGGGGGAATGGTGCCCCGTCGTTGGCGTCGGTAGGGGGGGGGGAATGGTGCCCCGTCGTTGGCGTCGGTAGGGGGGGGGGAATGGTGCCCCGTCGTTGGCGTCGGTAGGGGGGGGGGGGAATGGTGCCCCGTCGTTGGTGTCGGTAGGGGGGGGGGGGGAATGGTGCCCCGTCGTTGGCGTCGGTAGGGGGGGGGGAATGGTGCCCCGTCGTTGGCGTCGGTAGGGGGGGGGGGAATGGTGCCCCGTCGTTGGCGTCGGTAGGGGGGGGGGGAATGGTGCCCCGTCGTTGGCGTCGGTAGGGGGGGGGGGAATGGTGCCCCGTCGTTGGCGTCGGTAGGGGGGGGGGGGAATGGTGCCCCGTCGTTGGCGTCGGTAGGGGGGGGGGGAAATGGTGCCCCGTCGTTGGCGTCGGTAGGGGGGGGGAATGGTGCCCCGTCGTTGGCGTCGGTAGGGGGGGGGGGAATGGTGCCCCGTCGTTGGCGTCGGTAGGGGGGGGGGGAATGGTGCCCCGTCGTTGGCGTCGGTAGGGGGGGGGGGAATGGTGCCCCGTCGTTGGCGTCGGTAGGGGGGGGGGGGAATGGTGCCCCGTCGTTGGCGTCGGTAGGGGGGGGGGGAATGGTGCCCCGTCGTTGGCGTCGGTGGGGGGGGGGGAATGGTGCCCCGTCGTTGGCGTCGGTGGGGGGGGGGGAATGGTGCCCCGTCGTTGGCGTCGGTAGGGGGGGGGGGGGGAATGGTGCCCCGTCGTTGGCGTCGGTAGGGGGGGGGGGGAATGGTGCCCCGTCGTTGGCGTCGGTAGGGGGGGGGGAATGGTGCCCCGTCGTTGGCGTCGGTAGGGGGGGGGGGGAATGGTGCCCCGTCGTTGGCGTCGGTAGGGGGGGGGGGAATGGTGCCCCGTCGTTGGCGTCGGTAGGGGGGGGGGAATGGTGCCCCGTCGTTGGCGTCGGTAGGGGGGGGGGAATGGTGCCCCGTCGTTGGCGTCGGTAGGGGGGGGGGGGAATGGTGCCCCGTCGTTGGCGTCGGTAGGGGGGGGGGGAATGGTGCCCCGTCGTTGGCGTCGGTAGGGGGGGGGGGGAATGGTGCCCCGTCGTTGGCGTCGGTAGGGGGGGGGGGGAATGGTGCCCCGTCGTTGGCGTCGGTAGGGGGGGGGGGGAATGGTGCCCCGTTGTTGGCGACGGAGCCCCATCATTTGGTATTAGGAGGAGAAATAGTTGGTATCAATGGTAAGAATAGTGATTTGGGTTTGGTTACTCCCACTGGCACCACCTTCAGAATTAGGAGGAGAAATAGTTGGTGTTGGGTGGGGAATGGTGCCCCATCGTTGGCATGATGATGGTGTGTGGGGGGAAATAGTATCCCATCGTTTGGCGTGAGGGGGGTGATGGTGCCCTATCGGTGTGGGGGGGGGGGGAAATGTTGCCCCATCGTTGGCAACGGTGCCCCGTCATTGGTATTAGGAGGAGAAATAGTTTGTATCGGTGGGAAGAGTAGTGCATTTAGGCACCACCTCAGGAGTAGGAGGAGACATAGTTGGCGATGGTGGGGGGGGGGGGGTGGAATGGTGCCCCATCGTTGGCGGCGGTGGGGGTGGAATGGTGCCCCATCGTTGGCGATGGTGGGGGGGTGGAATGGTGCCCCATCGTTGGCGATGGTGGGGGGGTGGAATGGTGCCCCATCGTTGGTATTAGGAGGAGAAATAGTTGGTATCAGTGGGAAGAATAGTGCCCCATCATTTGGGCAGTTACTCCCACTGACACCACCTTCAGGATTAGGAGGAGAAATAGTTGGTGTCGGTGGGGGGGATAGGTGCCCCCTCGTTGGCATCCGTAGGGGGGAGCGGTGGCCCATCTTTGGAATTGGGAGGAGAAATGGTTGGTATCAGTGGGAGGAATAGTACCTCATTGCTGGTGGGAGGAACAGTTCCCCATCCTTGGTATTAGGAGAAATGGTTTGCATCAGTGGTGTTGGTGGAAGGAACCGTGCCCCGTTGTTGCTTTCAGTGGCAGGAATTCTGCCCCGTTTGTCAGTGACAGGAATAATGCCTCAAGGGCCAGATAAAGGCAGGAAAAGGGCCACATCCAGGCCCCGGGCCACAGTTTGCAGACCACTGGTATAGAGTTGATGACTCCAATTGTATAGGACCTAGAGGAAAGAAAATGTTGCCTACAGAAGCTGTTTAGATATTGGAACATTCGTGGGAGAGAACACTTGGCAGAGTGGTCACCCTATAACAGGAAGTGCATGCACAAGGACTTTCTTGGCAGGATCACCAGGGATTTTTTTTTTTTTTTCAGATCGAATGAAAGATCTAAGATTGAAAGCAACTTTCCCACTCTGGATTGTTCGCCTTTCTTGTCCAGTACACCCACCCCAGGCACTGTTGGACAGTGAGGACTTGTCCAGTTTTTGGGATGGTTTGGAGCATTTGTAGTGCGTTGTTTTTTATGAGCTGCCTCGGCGCATCGCACATGATGGCGCTACTTGACGCACAAACGGGTCTGAAATGTCTTTTTATAATACAACGGTGTTCACTTTTCTTTAGGATTTTTTTATATATATATATATATATTTATTCGTTTAAACCCAAGTATGTTCTCCAAGTCTTCTTCTTCGTATCCTTTGGTCTAATGGAATCTTCTCGACCTCGCAGGGGTCTCACCGTGAACGGCAGTTCTGTGGCCTGGAACGAGAGCGAACACTGCAGCCTCCTCGAAGGACTGGTACCTGACCAGATGCAGCTTTGCAGGAGGAACCTGGAACTAATGCAGAACGTGGTCACCGCGGCCAAACAGACCAAACTCGCCTGCCAGATGACCTTCTCTGACATGCGGTGGAATTGCTCCTCCATTGAACTTGCGCCTCACTTCACTCCGGACTTGCAGAAAGGTAAAATGTGAACGCGGCGCTCTTGTGACGATGTAGAAAGATTCCTGTCTAAAGGGGGGGAAAAAAAATAAACTCGACTTGCGCAGGATCTCCCTGAGCCTGACCTACAAGTAAGGTTCAAGAAGAAGCCGGCGGCACATTGAGAAATCCTTTTTGTAAATTAAAATTTATTGTACCAGGGAAGCCATACAAAGCCCCAGCTGGGTCCTCCTCCTTTGACAAGCTTCAACCAGAACTGGGCTTAACGCCTTACATTGGCCAGACACATGTGGCTTCACAGAGGTGGGCTTTCTCTTGTGGTGCCCCACATGTGGCATGGTCTTGTGCTGGGAGCATGCTTGATCCTGCACCCCTATCACCAAGACTGAGCTGTCCTTTGTAAGTGAACCTTTGTTGTTCCAGGGAAGCCATACAAAGCCCCATCTGGGTCCTCAATTGACAAGTTTCACCCAGAACTGGGCTTAACGCCTTACATTGGCCAGACACATGTGGCTTCAGAGGTGGGCTTTCTCTTGTGGTGCCCCATATGTGGAATGTTCTTATGTTTGGAGAGTGCTTGATCCTGCACCCCTACCACCAAGACTGAGCTGTCCTTTGTATGGCTTTCCGGGAACAATAAAGCTTCACTTACAAAGGACAGCTCAGCCTTGGTGCTAGGGGTGCAGGATCAAGCATGCTCCCAGCACAAGTACATGCCACATATGGGGCAGCACAAGAGAGCCCACCTCTGTGAAGCCACATGTGTAAGGCGTTGAGCTCAGTTCTGCGTGAAAAGGAGGACCCAGATGGGTCTTTGTAAGTGAAGCTTTATTGTTCCAGACAAGCCATACAAAGCCCCATCTGGGTCCTCCTCCTTTGACCAGTTTCAATGAGAACTGGGCTTAACGCCTTACACTGGCCAGATACATGTGGCATCACAGAGGTGGGCTTTCTCTTGTGGTGCCTCATATGTGGCATGTTCTTGTGCTGGGAGCGAGCATGATCCTGCACCCCTACCACCAAGACTGAGCTGTCCTTTTTTTTTTTTTTTTTTTTTTTTTTTTGTAAGTGGAGCTTTATTGTTCCAGGAAATCCATACAAAGGATGGCTCAGCCTTGGTGATAGGGGTGCAGGATCAAGCAAGCTCCCAGCACAAGAACATTCCACCAATGGGGCACCACAAGAGAGCCTACCTCCTGAAGCCACGTGTGTAAGGCATTAAGCCCAGTTCTGCGTGAAACTTGTCAAAATGAGGAGGACCCAGATGGGGCTTTGTATGGCTTGTCTAATTTTATTTTTTTTTTTTTTTTTTTTTTTTTTAGACAAGCCATACAAAGCCCCATCTGGGTCCTCCTCATTTTGACAAGTTTCACGCAGAACTGGGCTTAATGCCTTACACACGTGGCTTCAGGAGGTAGGCTCTCTTGTGGTGCCCCATTGGTGGAATGTTCTTGTGCTGGGAGCTTGCTTGATCCTGCACCCCTATCACCAAGGCTGAGCCATCCTTTGTATGGATTTCCTGGAACAATAAAGCTCCACTTACAAAAAAAAAAATAAAAAAAAAATAAAATTAAACTTTATTGTTCCAAAGGACAGCTCAATCTTGGTGCTAGGGGTGCAGGATCATGTATGCTACCAGCACAAGAACATGTCACATATGGGGCATCATGAGAGCCCACCTCTGTGAAGCCACATGTCTCTGGCCAGTGTAAGGTGTTAAGTCCCATCTGGGTCCTCCTCCTTTGACCAGTTTCACCCACACTGGCCAGACACATGTGGCTCACAGAGGTGGGCTTGCTCTTGTGGTGCCCCATATGTGGGCATGTTCTGGTGCTGGGAGCATGCTTGATCCTGCACACTTAGCACCAAGATTGAGCTGTCCTTTAAAAAAACTTTATTGTTCCAGACAAGCCATACAAAGCCCCATCTGGTCCTCCTCCTGGGTGAAACTTGTCAAAAAGATCTTGGCCTAATGCCTTACACTGGGCAGACAGATGTGGCTTCAGAGGTTGACTTTCTCTTGTGGTGCCCCATATGTGGCATGTTTTTGTGCTTGGCGCACGCTTGGTCCTGCACCCTGTACCACCAAGACTGAGCTGTCCTTTGTAAGTAAAGCTTTATTGTTCCAGGGAAGTCATACAAAGACCCATCTGGGTCCTCCTTTTCATGCAGAACTGGGCTTAATGCCTTACACATGTGGCTTCAGGGGGTGGGCTCTCTTGTGGTGGCATGTTCTTGTGCTGGGAGCATGCTTGATCCTGCACCCCTAGCACCAAGACTGAGCTGTCCTTTGTAAGTAAAGCTTTATTGTTCCAGGGAAGCAGTACAAAGCCCCATTTTGGAACTCCTCCTTTGATGGGTTTCACCCAAACTGGGCTTAATGCCTTATGGTGGCCAAAACATGTAGTCATGGAATTGGTGCCATGTGCTGGAAGCATGCTCGATCACGTGCACCCCCCCCAAGTGCCAAGACCAGGCTGGTACTGACAGCTACTCATCTCAGACGAACAACCAGGAGTTGGGGAGACTGGCTACATCTCATGTGATCTGAGAAGAGAACCTGCCCCTGGAAAGTTTTTTTTTTTTTTTTTTTTTTTTTTTTTTTTTTTCCTCAAGGTTCAAAAGATGCATTGTATGCTTTTCTCCTCACTAGAGGAGAACTCTGGGAGGAGAAGAGGTTTGGGGGTGAGGATGAACCCCCAGTCAGCTAAGGGGGGGGAGGGGGACCTATTATACATGGCTTGGGCGTGGCAGGGAACTTCAACCAACAAGTTCCTCTAACATTCCAAGGAGGAACATGCCGGAAAGCCTCCACGTAAGGATGGCGTGGCCTTCTGGAATATAGGAACGTTGATGGACAGAAGCCAGCAACTCTGAGGATTCTCGTGGAAAACCTCTATTGGCTACAAATGGGCATCCCGTAAAAAAAAGACCTTGTTTCGGCTGCTGTAGCCCTACTCATGGTGCTAGGAGTAAGGCCAGAGAGGCAGGAACGTGTTAGTAATTTTTTTTTTTTTTTTTTTATTCCCCCCACAGGGACTCGAGAATCTGCTTTCGTGTACGCTCTGGCTTCCGCTACCATAAGTCACGCCATCGCCCGGGCCTGCGCTTCGGGAGAGCTACCTACGTGCTCGTGCGGTGCCACGCCAGCCGAGGTGCCCGGGCCCAGCTTTCGATGGGGCGGATGCGGCGACAACCTGCGTTACGGCCTCCAGATGGGATCGGCCTTTGTGGACGCTCCGATGAAGTCCAGCAAATCTGGGACGCAGGCCAGCAAACTTATGAACCTGCACAACAACGCTGTGGGCAGACAGGTGAGGTTCCTTCGTAGACTTGTCAACCCCTTCCGTTGAGTTTCCATGGATGCATTGGTTGGAAGGTGTTGTGAACGTTTTTGGTTTTTTTTTTGGACCTCGTTAGGTTTGGGGAAGAGCTAAACCCAAGAACGAAGCCTTTAATATCGAAGCTAGTTCTTGCTACTGGTGGCCACTTTCATTGTTTGTTTTTTTTTTCTGAAGGTACCAAAAGATCCCTGTTGATCCTACCAGTATTTTATCCTTTGGAGGTGGGGAGAACTTTTCTTGGACCCGTTGTCTGAACACATGATGGGATGGGAGGTTTCAAGTAACAGTTTGCAGGTTTGTGTCCTTGTTGTTGAAGCCTACTAACGGGATGGCCTTCTCTGTAGGTTCTGATGGATTCCCTTGAGACCAAGTGCAAGTGTCACGGAGTGTCCGGGTCGTGCTCTGTGAAGACCTGCTGGAAGGGCCTCCAAGATTTGCCGCAAATGGCTGACGAGCTGAAATCCAAGTACTTGGCGGCGACCAAAGTCATCCACCGACAGATGGGGACCCGCAAGCATCTAGTTCACAAGGAGCTGGACATCCGGCCCGTTCGGGAATCCGAACTGGTGTACCTGAACAGCTCACCGGACTATTGTACCAGAAATCCCAAGCTTGGGTCCTACGGAACGCAAGACAGGTGAGCCAACCGTCCTTCTCTTGCTGCAACACAAAGCTCTGAGGTGACCCTGTGTGCTTCACTCAACAGTTATGTGGGGGACCCCAGCAGCCAATGCTTGCGTGTGTGTTTGTGTTTTTTTTTTTTTTTTTTTTTTTTTTTTTTTAAATATAAAAAAAATATTATAATATATTATCTTCTATATAATGTATTGTGTATGTATATAAAATTATCTATCTTCGATCTAAAAAAAAATGGATAATATATTCTATTTTTTTAATGTATATTAGAAGATTATATTTTTTTTAATATTAAAAAAACATTATCTTCTATCTAATATATATATATTTTAGATAGAAGATAATATAATAACAACCGAGTTGTTTAAGTACATATCGCAGAAAGGTTGAAAATGTACTTGCAACATAAAATTTGATTATTTTTAGGCATTTTTGTTAGCATTTTATGTTGGTATCTGTTAATGTTAGTATTTTATCATTTATTACTAATACTTTATTTTATAATTAGTTACTGTTTTTGTTAGTATTCGCATTTTGTTGGTGTTTATTAGTACTTTAGTATTTTTTTTAGTTTTTTTTTTTTATTAGTATTCGCATTTTGTTAGTATTTACTTATCAGTGCTTTAGTATATTAGTATCTGTCAGTATTTTTTTTTTTTTTTTTTTAATTCACATTTTTTGGCATTTATTAGTACTTAAATCCTAAACAAAAAAAATTTTAGTATTTAAGTACTAATAAATGCCAAAAAAAGTGAATTAAAAAAAAAAAAAATACTGACAGATACTAATATACTAAAGCACTGATAAGTAAATACTAATAAAAAAAAACTAAAAAAATACTAATCGGTGCTTTAGTATATTAGTATGTCAGTATTTTTTTTTTTTTTTTAATTCACATTTTTTGGCATTTATTAGTACTTAAATCCTAAACAAAAAAAATACTTTAGTATTTAAGTACTAATGCCAAAAAATGCGAATACTAATTAACAAAAAAAAATACTGACAGATAATATATTTTATTAGTACTTTAGTATATTCGTATCTGTCAATATTTTTTTTTTTTTTTTTCTTTTTTTGTTAATTAGTATTCGCATTTTGTTAGTATTATCAGTACTTTAGTATTTTATCTGTTAGTATTTTTTTTATTTAACTAGTATTCGCATTTTGCTAGATAAAATACTAAAGTACTAATAAATACTAACAAAATGCGAATACTAATTTAAATTAAAAAAAATACTAACAGATAAAATACTAAAGTACTGATAGTACTAACAAAATGCGAATACTAATTAACAAAAAAAATACAGATACTTTTACTAAAGTGCTAATAAATACTAACAGTATTTATTAGTACTTTAGCATTTTATCTGGTAGTTTGTTTTGTTAACAGATAAAATGCTAAAGTACTAATAAATACTGTTAGAGTGTTTTTTGTTTTTGTTTTTTTAATTAGTATTTGCATTTTGTTAGTATTTATTAGTACTTTAGTATTTTATCTAACAAAATGCAAATACTAATTAAAAAAAAAAAAAAAAAAACCCAAATACTAACAGATACTAAAGTGCTAATAAATACCAACCGTATTTATTAGTAATTTAGTATTTGTTAGTATTTTTTATTTTTTTAATTTAATTAGTACTCGCATTTTGTTAAATAAAAAATACTAAAAGTACAAATACTAACAAAATGCGAATAGTATTTTTTATTTTTTTTAATTTAATTAGTATTTGTACTTTTAGTATTTTTTATTTAACAAAATGCGAATACTAATTAAATTAAAAAAATAAAAAATACTAAATTACTAATAAATACGGTTAGTATTTTTTTTTTTTTTTTGGTTGGTGTTTATTAGCACTTTACTAATTAAATTAAAAAAATAAAAAAATACTAAAGTGCTAATAAAATTAGTTCTCTTTTTTTTTCTTTTTTTTTTTTTTTTTTTTTTTTTTTAAATTTATTTATTTTTATAGCAAACTGATGATCCCTCCTTTCCCTGGCTGACTTTTTTTTTAATTTTGTTCCCCCCCCTCCAGACTCTGCAACAAAACGTCGGTGGGCAGCGACAGCTGTAACTTGATGTGTTGTGGCCGCGGATACAACGTCTACACCGAGACCCTCGTGGAGCGCTGCCAGTGCAAATACTTCTGGTGCTGCTACGTCATGTGCAAGAAGTGCGAGCGAACGGTGGAGCGATACGTCTGTAAATAAATCCCGCCTGCGGAAGGTCGAGGATTTGGATTGATGGGGCGATGGGGCCCCCTGAAGGGTTCAGCCGTACTTGTTCCGAGAAGCCGGAATAAACAATGCCGGGACTTTGGGTTGGTGATGACGGAGAGTCGGCCAACGGCGGTTCAGCCGCTTCCAATAGAGAACCTTTCGTCCAATGGGAAACCTCAGAGGCACGCGGCCATGAAAGAGGAACGGCGGTCTACGCTGTGTCGCTGAACCCAATACTCTGACTTTTTTTTTTTTTTTTTTCCCCACACTCCAAAGCAACAAAGACACCCCCTTCCCCCCCCCCCCCCCATGGTAGCCCCTGTTAGGCCCACCCACCCTAAATCACAATCTAAAGTTAATGTGTTTTTTTTTTTTTTTTTTTTTTTTTTTTTTGTGGGTTTTTTCTGTTTTTTGTTTTGTTTTGTGTTGTGTGTGGTTTTTTTGTTTGTGTTTTTTTAATATTTTTTGTTTAGTGGTTTTTCTTTTGGTTTTTTTTTTTGTTGTTTTTTTGTTTTTTTGTTTTTGCAAGGATGGCAACAGGGAGAACACAAAAAATGTCAATCCCTGGTGTGCCCCTCACGTTCACTGCACTTTGTAGGTGGAAGGCGGACCCTTCTTGTTTTTTGATTCATTTATTTTGCACATCACGTTACCTGCGTTGTCATGAGGTGCGTTGCCTATTGGCTGCTACTTCATCCTTTTGGGGTGCCACTGAAATTAATTTACACCAGATTTTTATTTTTTTTTTTTTTTGTTTGTTTTCTTGGAGTTTTGTTTTGGTTTTTTGATTGTTTTTGTGGGTTTTTTGTTTTTTTTTTCCCCCCCATAGCTTTTCATCCAGCGATACTGCCATGTACATTCGTTCTGTGCGAACTGACCGGCTGCGGCCCTATTTTTTAAAAATATGAATTTTCCCTGGTTGAACGTTCTTCAAAAATGTGATAAGTGGTATAAAAAATAAAAAGAAAAAAAAAAAATTTTTGTAAGTAAAGTAAATCAGAAAAGTACATTCGTTCTGTGCGAACCAACCTGCTGTGGCTATATTTTAAATTTATTACATTTTTGAACATTCAACCGGAAGGGAAGATTATTATTTTTAAAATATAGCCACAGCAGGTTGGTTCGCACAGAACGAATGTACTTTTCTGATTTACTTTACTTACGGATTAATTTTTTTACATTTTTTTTTTTTTTACCTTTTTTATTTATTTTTAAGAATCTTCCCTTCCGGTTGAACGTTCTTCAAAAATGTAATAAATTAAGAAAAAATATTTATTTATTTTTTTTTTCTTAATTTATTACATTTTTGAAGAACGTTCAACCGGAAGGGAAGATTATTAAAAAAAAAAAATTAAAAAAAAAAATCTAATTTTTTTTACTTCTCTTTTTATTTGTTTATATATATATATATTTTTTTTTTAATAATCTTCCCTTCCGGTTGAACGTTCTTCAAAAATGTAATAAATTAAGAAAAAATAAATAAATATCTTTTTTCTTAATTTATTACATTTTTGAAGAACGTTTAACCGGAAGGGAAGATTATTAAAAAAAAAAAAAAAAATAAAAGTGGGAAAAAAAGTAAAAAAATTAATCCGTAAGTAGAGTAAATCAGAAAAGTACATTCGTTCTGTGCGAACCAACCGGCTGCGGCCCTATTTTTTAAAAATAATAATCTTCCCTTCCGGTTGAACATTCTTAATGTGATAAGCGGTATAAATAAGGTAAAAAAAAAAAAATAAATTCATCCATAAGTAGAGTAAATCAGAAAAATACCGCATTATGGCCACTAGATGGAGCTGAGGATCATTGGAAATAAATCTCAGACTAGGCATAGATGTTCACTTCGGGTGGGGGAGGGGTGGAAAAATGCAGGTTGAGCTGCGCTGCTACAGTCGCAGCGCTTCAAGTTGCGCCCGCAGCAAAAACTATACCTATGTCGGTAAGCCCACCCATTCCAGTGAATGGGGGAAGAGTTCTGATTTCCCCCCCCCCCCCCTTAATGAATAGTCCTATGGTTACCATGGACCACGATGTTTGGAGAATATTCGACCAGAACAGGAAATGGCCTAAGAATATCATTTTGATTTTTTTGGAGCATGAAGTTTCATTGGATGAAATTTTATTTATTTTTTGGGGGGTTGGGGTTAAATTTTAACACGCCCTATGAGGTCTGTGGTGGTTGGGGGTTTTTTGGGGGGGGGGGTGTGTGTGTTTTTGTTTGTTTTTTTTTTATTTTTTTCTTTGTGGGTGTTTTTTTGTTTTTGGGGGGGGGGGGGTTAGGCCCAGGGATTTAGGATGGGGGCGCCACCATGGAGGTCTTTGGGGGACATCCCGGTAGCGGGCGCGGCACTGTACAATGTAAATATGTAGATATATTTTTCGGAGGAACGATTGTATATTTTAAACCGGAATATAAATATTTTATAAAATGTAATTTTTTTTTAAATTTTTTTTTCTATTAAATTTTTTTTTTTTTTTTTTTTGCTTCTGCAGACTTGTGTTTTGTGTGAAATGTATTTAATCTTTTGAAGAATGGAGCGGCTTGTTGTCTGGGGAGGGAGGGGGGGTGGTAAATGCTGAGATTAATGCATGTGTCCATCCTTTCATGGCTTCCATCCTGCACCTGTGGGGGTACGGTGCGGCAGCTGTGTGGGGGAGGGGTTGGCAGGTGCCTGGGGGGGAGGAGCAGCTGCTGCGGGAGAAGTGCGGTCTCAGGGTACACCCGGGGAGTCGGCAATCCTCAGAATTCCAACATTTTACAGCCGAAAATACCTGCCAGTCCTATAATTACCTCCATGGTGGGCAGTGTGGTGTGCGGCGCCCCCCTCTGTGCGGAGTCCAGAAATATCCCACAAAGGGACCAGCACAGCTCTGCATGCGGATGGAAGCCCCCCCCCCCCCCCCACAATGGGCTCAGATTTACGGCTGCCCTATAACCCTCCGGCTGCTCTCGGTGGGGGTTCTGCCATCAGGTCCAGACGCTGGAATTCCAATATGGTGGTCATTAGACGGATCAATGAGGGGCCCCGTGACAGTTCTGGGGGTCAATGTGCTGGAGAGTTGGTTGAAGGGGGACCTGAGCACTGCATTTAAAATGTGTTTTGCTAGAAAATTAATTGAAACCCCCAAATATATATTTTATTGTAGTTTTATTTTTTGTATTGGTATTAATGTTAGTAGTGTTTTTTTTTTTTTGTTTTTTTTTTTTTGTTTTTTTTTTTTGTAATTCGTTATTGTTAAAATTTTGTTTTATTAATATTAGTAATAGTTTAAAACATTAACCATAAAAAATTAACAATTACTAACATTGGTATTACTCTTAGTAATAGTTATTAGCAAATTTTTAGATTTTTATTGTAAATATAGTTATTTGGTAATATTGGAATTAATAGCCAATTACCAATTTTATTAATATTAGTATTGTAATTGGTTATTAATACCAATATTAGTAATTTTTTTTATTGTAACTAGCTATTAATACCAATGTTAACAATAATTTCAATAAAAAAAAATTACTAATAAAAATATAATTACTAATATTGGTATTAATAACCAATTACAATACTAATATTAATAAAACAAATTGGTAATTGGCTATTAATTCCAATATTACCAAATAACTATATTTACAATAAAAATACTAATAAATATGACTACTTTTGGTATTAATATTAGTTAGTAATTTAATATTTTTATTGTAATTAGTTAGTGTTTTTTATTGTAATTGGCTATTCCAATGTTAACAATTTGTTTTATTAATATTAGTATTGTAATTAATACCAATATTAGTAATTTTTTTATTGTAACTAGTTATTGTTAACATTGGTATTAATAGCTAGTTACAATAAAAAAATACCAATAACTAATTACAATAAAAAAATTACTAATATTGGTATTAACCAATTACAATACTATTAAAACAAAAAATTAATATTGGAAAAGCTAATTACAATAAATTACTAAAATTTTTGTTTTAATATTAGTATTGTAATTGGTTATTAATACCAATATTAGTATTTTTTTTATTGTAATTAGTTATTGGTATTTTTTTTATTGTAACTAGCTATTAATACCAATGTTAACAATAACTAGTTACAATAAAAAAATTACTAATATTGGTATTAATTACAATACTAATATTAATAAAACAAATTAGTGTTTTTTATTGTAATTAGCTATTCCAATATTAACAATAACTAATTGCAATAAAAATATTAAATTACTAACTAATATTAATACCAAAAGTAGTCATATTTATTAGTATTTTTATTGTAAATAGTTATTTGGTAATATTGGAATTAATAGCTAATTACTAATTTTTGTTTTATTAATATTAGTATTGTAATTGGTTATTAATACCAATATTAGTAATTATATTTTTAGTAGTAATTTTTTTTTAATTGTAATTGTTAACATTGGTATTAATAGCTAGTTACAATAAAAAAATTACTGATACCAATGTGAACAATAACTAATTTACAATAAAAATCTAAAAATTTGCTAATAACTATTACTACGATTTGGTATTAATATTAGTAATCTTTTATATATTTTTATTGTAATTAGTTATTATTAATATTGGTATTAGTAATTTTTTTTTATTGTAACTAGCTATTAATACCAATGTTAACAATAATTACAATAAAAATATAAAATACTAATATTAATACCAATAGTAATTAACAATTTTTTTTATAGTAATTGGTTATTAATACTAATAACTCATTAGCCATTTTTTATAATTTTATTGTAATGAGTTAATATTAGTATTAATAACCAATTACTATAAAAATATTACTAATATTAATACCAAATCGTAGTAATAGTTATTAGCAAATTTTTATATTTTTATTGTAATTAGTTATTATTAATATTGGTATTAGTAATTTTTTTTATTGTAACTAGCTATTAATACCAATGTTAACAATAATTACAATTATAAAAAAAACTAATAAAAATATAATTACTAATATTGGTATTAATAACCAATTACAATAATAATATTAATTACAATAAAAAAAAACCCCCATGTATCTCTTTCCAAAAAAAAAAAAAAAAAAATGAAAGGAAGACTGAAAACCCATCAGCCCCCAAGGGGGAGGATCTCTATCCTGACATGGACGGGGGATGGGTGAGGAATGTAAGGACGCCCCATCATTGGATGGAAATGATCGACCTACAGAGGACTGAATTCAGACACCCCGAAAATCAAAGTGAAGAAATGATGCAGCAGGCGAGTCCATGTTGGTGAAATGTCATTGCAGCAACTCAGAATGGTCCTCAGTAGTCTGTGTGGCCCCCACGTGCTTGTATGCATGCCTGACAATGTCGGGGGAGGGTCCTAATGAGACCACGGATGGTGTCCTGGGGGATTTCCTCCCAGATCTGGACCAGGACATCACTGAGCTCCTGGACAGTCTGAGGTGCAACCTGGTGGCGTCGGATGGACCGCAACATGACATCCCAGAGGAGTTCTATTGGATTTAGGTCAGGTGAGCGTGGGGGCCATTCAGTGGTATCAATTCCTTCATCCTCCAGGAACTGCCTGCATACTCTCCCCACATGAGGGCAGGCATTGTCCGCACCGGGAGGAACCCAGGACCCCCCGCACCGGGAGGAACCCAGGACCCCCTTGTGGATGGGGAGGAACTGCACAGGGTCCACTAGAGGACATCGGGCCCTCCCATCTCCCATTGGTTCCTCCTTGTGACTTCCACCTCACTGCCTTCTCCTGTATTGGGTGGAGGAACCAGTAAAAGCCACTCACCATACTGTATCTCTGTTGTCACCCTGGGACCAAACTACAGAACACCTCCCCCTCTCCTCCATAACATGGGTGTTCTGTTGTTATGTCCTAGGGTGACAACACCGCTCCTCCATGGATACAGTACTGAGCGTTGTCAGGAGTACAGAACACCTCCCCCTTTCCTGTACTCCATATCCTAAAGGGGAGGGGCTATGTAGTCCTGTCCTAGCGTGACAACGCTGCTCCTACATAGTTGCAGTACAGGATTACAACTCCCCCCCCTCCCCCCCCCCCCCCCGTAATATGGAGGGGAGGTGCGTTGTAGTCCTCAAAGATAGCTGAGAAGAGTGTAACTGATTGGAGTGCAGCGCAGGCAGGAAGTTGTCAGCTCTCTGGATTTCTGGCGGGATCAACACTTTCTACTGTATGTTTAATAGAAGAAAATGGAGGAAAGGCGGGGGGGGGGGGGTGTAAGTGCCCCTTGTGGGTTTTCTTACCTCTCGGCCTGCAGGGGGCGCTGCCACGGCAGTCATAGATGGGTGGGGCCACAGGGGGCGTACGTCACACGCCTCGCTGTGTGTGCAGAGAGTGTTGTCACCCTGGGACAGGAAGTGTGTCACTGGCGGGGTCACCGCCTGAAAGAGAGAAAACAAATGCAGACGTCACATCTGAGATCACATTTTATTTTCGGGTTTTGAACAGAACTACAGAACCCCTCACTTCCATTACATTGGGGGGAGGGGTTTGTAGTCCTTGGGGAACAATGTGATAGGAAGGGATTGACTCGCTGGATTTCTGGCGGGATCACTGCGAATCTTTCTGCCGTTCAATAAAACAATTTCAAAGCGATCTGTAATCGAACCGATGGAGGGGGGGAGGCGCTCCTGGGTGGGGGGGGGGGGTGCAGACATTGACACCCAATATGTTGTCTGTGTTACCAATCAGGGCGGAGCTCTGAGCACAGGAAGGGGGGGTTGCTCCTTATTTGGATGGGGGGGCGGTGTTATCCCCATAGACGTCAATAGGGGGTCCAGACCAAGCTGTCCCCATAGAAGTAAATGGGTGGAGTCAGGACCAAGGCGTCCCCATGGAGGTGAATGGGAGGAGTCTGGACCAAGATGTCCCTATGGAGGTGAATGGGCGGAGTTAGGACCATGGTGTTCCCATAGATGTGAATGGGAGGAGTCCAAACCAAGCTGTCCCCATAGACGTGAATGGGAGGAGTCCAGACCAAGCTGTCCCCATAGACGTGAATGGGAGGAGTCCAGACCAATGTGTCTCTATAGAAGTGAATGGGAGGAGTCCAGACCTATGTGCCCCTATAGAGGTGAATGGGTGGAGCCCGGAATAAGGTGTCCCAATAGAAGTGAATGGGAGGAGTCCAGACCTAGGTGTCCCAATAGAAGTGAATGGGAGGAGTCCAGACCTAGGTGTCCCAATAGAAGTGAATGGGTGGAGCCCAGACTAAGGTGTCCCAATAGAAGTGAATGGGAGGAGTCCAGACCTAGGTGTCCCAATAGAAGTGATTGGGAGGAGTCCAGACCTATGTGCCCCTATAGAGGTGAATGGGTGGAGCCCAGACTAAGGTGTCCCCATAGAAGTGAATGGGAGGAGTCCAGACCTAGGTGTCCCAATAGAAGTGAATGGGAGGAGTCCAGACCTAGGTGTCTCAATAGAAGTGAATGGGAGGAGTCCAGACCTAGGTGTCCCAATAGAAGTGATTGGGAGGAGTCCAGACCTAGGTGTCCCAATAGAAATGAAGGGGAGGAGTCCAGACCTAGGTGTCCCAATAGAAGTGAATGGGTGGAGCCCAGACTAAGGTGTCCCAATAGAAGTGAATGGGAGGAGTCCAGACCTAGGTGTCCCAATAGAAGTGATTGGGAGGAGTCCAGACCTAGGTGTCCCAATAGAAATGAAGGGGAGGAGTCCAGACCTAGGTGTCCCAATAGAAGTGAATGGGAGGAGTCCAGACCTATGTGCCCCTATAGAGGTGAATGGGAGGAGCCCGGAATAAGGTGTCCCCATAGAAGTGAATGGGAGGAGTCCAGACCTAGGTGTCTTAATAGAAGTGAATGGGAGGAGTCCAGACCTAGGTGTCCCAATAGAAGTGAATGGGAGGAGTCCAGACCTAGGTGTCTCAATAGAGGTGAATGGGAGGAGCCCAGAACAAGCTGTCCCTACAGCGGTGAATGGGCGGAGTCTGGACCAAGGCATCCCAATAGAAGTAACAAAACATGTCAGGAAATACTTGAAAATCGTACTTCGTGAACATAATTAACATGAAGAATAAAACTTAACAAAAATATTTAGCACGATATCCGCCGACTTTCCTGTCAAAAGTCGCCGCCCCGCCCACAATTTGGCGCCAATCTGCCCTCACAGGTCTCTCACTTCAGCCTCTCCTGCTCCCTCTAGTGACCACTTCGCGCCATTAAACAACCGGAAGCCGAGCACTGCCACCTCCAAGATGGCGGCCAGCCTCGGATAGCCTACACCAATACCACAGCAAAGATGGCGACCGGGAGGCGCCACTTCCGGTGTACGGATCGCCGTCAGGTCCAGACATGTTCCCGTAGACATGGCGGCCGAGCCGGAGGCCGAACTCCCGAAGTTGTCGGAGCTGCTGGAGGAGGGATGGCGGATCCTGGAGGAGGCAGAGGGGGGCCCCGGACCGCTGGGGGCCCGGGAGATGCAGGAGAAGGTGAAGAGAGGAATTCGGGCGCTGGAGGAGGCCACCAGGATGGTGACAACGCTGGATCTGTTCAGGTGAGGGGGCGGGGCCATATATTCATCATGGGGGGCCTGCACTCACGGCATGCTAAAGTGCCTGCAATAATAGAAGCTGAGGGGCCACTTTGGCATGCCGGGGAGGGAATGTACTCCTCTATATACCAAGTGTAAGGACCCGGATTCATCAAATGGGGGCCACACTCACGGCATGCAACATTATGGACTGAGGGACCACTTTGGCATGCCGGGGAGGGGGTATTCTTATATATTCCCAGTGTAATGACCTGGATTCATCAAATGGGGGGCCGCACTCGCGGCATGCTACAGTGGTAGCAATAATAAGAACTGATGGGCCACTTTGGCATGCCGGAGAGGGGTGTACTCCTATATATTCCCAGTGTAATGACCCGGATTCAACAAATGGGGCCACACTCACAGCATGCAACACTAAGGGGCCGCTTGGGCATGCCGGGGAGGGCGTATTCCTACATATTCCCAGTGTAATGACCCGGATTCGTGAAATAGGGGCTGCACTCAACGGCATGCAACATTATGGACTGAGGGGCCACGTTGGCATGCCGGGGAGGGGGGTGTATTCCTATATATTCCCAGTGTAATGACCCGGATTCATCAAATGGGAGCAGCACTCACGGCATGCAAAGCTATGGACAGAGGGGCCACTTTGGCATGCCGGGGAGGGTATTCCTCTATATACCAAGTGTAATGACCCTGATTCGTGAAATAGGGGCTGCAATCAAGGCATGCAACCCTAAGGGGCCACTTGGGCATGCCGGGCGGATGTATTCCTACATATTCCCAGTGTAATGACCTGGATTCATCAAATAGGGTCTGCATTCACGGCATGCTAAAGTGGTAGCAATAATAACTAAGGAGCCACTTTGGCATGCCGGGGAGGGGGTAAGTGTAATGGCCCGGATTCATGAAATAGGGGCTGCACTCACGGCATGCAACATTATGGACTGAGGGACCACTTTGGCATGCCGAGGAGGGGGTATTTCTGTATGTTCCAAGTGTAATGACCCGGATTAGTCAAATAGGGGCCGCACTCAAGGCATGCTACAGTGGTAGCAATAATAAGAACCAAGGGGCCACTTTGGCATGCTGGGGAGGAGGGTGTATTCCTCTATATACCAAGTATAAGGACACGGATTCATCAAATGTGGGCTACACTCACGGCATGCAACACTATGGACCCGGGTGCCATTTTGGCATGCCGGGGAGAGGGGTATGCCTGTATATTTCCAGTGTAATGACCCGGATTCATCGTATGGGGGCGGCACTCAAGGCAACATAGTAATATGAACTGAAGGGCCACTTTGGCATGTCAGGATAGGGGGTACTGCTCTACATTCCCGGTGTAATGTCTGAGATTCATCATGTGGGGGGGCTGCACTCAAGGCATGCTAAAGTGACTGCAATAATAGAAACTGAGCGGCCACTTTGGCATGCCGAGTAAGGGGTGTATTCCTATACATTCCCAGTGCATTGACCCGGATTCGTCAAACGGGGGCTGCACTCAAGGCATGCTAAAGTGGTAGCAAAAAAAATAACTGAAGGGCACTTTGGCCTGCCGGGCAGGGGGGTGTATTCCTCTATATTCCCAGTTTAAGGAACTGGATTCAGCAAATGGGAGGCACACACTCGAGGCATGCTAAAGTTGACCAAGGGACAGCTTTGGCATGCTGGGGAGGGGGTGTCAAACTGGCTGCCCTCCAGCTGTTGCCATCCATAGAGGATGCTGCGCTGCCCCCCGCGGCGCGGGATCCGTGACTTTCTTTCCCCCCACGGCGCGGGATCCGTGACTTTCTTTCCCCCCGCGGCGCGGGATCCGTGACTTTCTTTCCCCCCGCGGCGCGGGATCCGTGACTTTCTTTCCCCCCGCGGCGCGGGATCCGTGACTTTCTTTCCCCCCCGCGGCGCGGGATCCGTGACTTTCTTTCCCCCCCCGCGGCGCGGGATCCGTGACTTTCTTTCCCCCCCGCGGCGCGGGATCCGTGACTTTCTTTCCCCCCGCGGCGCGGGATCCGTGACTTTCTTTCCCCCCGCGGCACGGGATCCGTGACTTTCTTTCCCCCCTGCGGCGCGGGATCCGTGACTTTCTTTCCCCCCTGCGGCGCGGGATCCGTGACTTTCTTTCCCCCCTTCGGCGCGGGATCCGTGACTTTCTTTCCCCCCTTCGGCGCGGGATCCGTGACTTTCTTTCCCCCCGCGGCGCGGGATCCGTGACTTTCTTTCCCCCCGCGGCGCGGGATCCGTGACTTTCTTTCCCCCCGCGGCGCGGGATCCGTGACTTTCTTTCCCCCCGCGGCGCGGGATCCGTGACTTTCTTTCCCCCCGCGGCGCGGGATCCGTGACTTTCTTTCCCCCCGCGGCGCGGGATCCGTGACTTTCTTTCCCCCCGCGGCGCGGGATCCGTGACTTTCTTTCCCCCGCGGCGCGGGATCCGTGACTTTCTTTCCGCCCGCGGCGCGGGATCCGTGACTTTCTTTCCCCCCCGCGGCGCGGGATCCGTGACTTTCTTTCCCCCCCGCGGCGCGGGATCCGTGACTTTCTTTCCCTCCCGCGGCGCGGGATCCGTGACTTTCTTTCCCCCCCGCGGCGCGGGATCCGTGACTTTCTTTCCCCCCCGCGGCGCGGGATCCGTGACTTTCTTTCCCCCCCGCGGCGCGGGATCCGTGACTTTCTTTCCCCCCCCGCGGCACGGGATCCGCGACTTTCTTTCCCCCCCGCGGCGCGGGATCCGCGACTTTCTTTCCCCCCCGCGGCGCGGGATCCGTGACTTTCTTTCCCCCCCGCGGCGCGGGATCCGTGACTTTCTTTCCCCCCCGCGGCGCGGGATCCGTGACTTTCTTTCCCCCCGCGGCGCGGGATCCGTGACTTTCTTTCCCCCCTGCGGCGCGGGATCCGTGACTTTCTTTCCCCCCTGCGGCGCGGGATCCGTGACTTTCTTTCCCCCCGCGGCGCGGGATCCGTGACTTTCTTTCCCCCCTGCGGCGCAGGATCCGTGACTCACCTCTCTCTCTCTCTCTCTCTGCAGCTCTAACGAGGATCTGGAGGAGATCTCATCGGCGGACATTCGGTTCCTCCTCCTCCCCGCCCTCCTGGGGGCGCTCACCCTGAAGCAGGTGGATCTGAGTAGGAGGTTGCAGCACCTGGAGGTGGCACGGTCCTACTTCCTGGACTTCCTGCAGAGGTGTCACCGCTACAAAGTGTCCGACTTCAGCCTTCCCGCGGAACACGGGGACACGGCGGGGGAGGGGGCGCGCGGGGTACGCCCCCCCGGGGCCCCCGCCCAACCTGACCGCCATGGCGGTGCAAAGACAGGCTAAGATCGAGAGGTGAGTACGGACCTATAGAGGGGGGAGGGGAGGGTCCTGCCAGATATCCGGAGACACCGCCCACTTCCTGTGCTGACTGACTGATCCGTTACATTGTTTCCAGTTATCTCTGAGGACTACAGAGCCCCTCCCCCTATGTTATAAGCAGTAGGGGAGGTGTTCTGTAGTCCTGTCCTGGAATGACAAAGCTGCTCCTCTATGAATACAGTATAATTAATGTTGTCACCCCAGGACAGCACTACAGAACACCTCCTTTCTATGATATGAAGTACAGGAGAGGGGCTCTGTAGTCCACAGAGATAACTGGAAACAATATAATAGAGAGGAGGTGTTCTGTAGTACTGTCCTGGGGTGACAACGCTGCTTTTCTATGAATACAGTATAATGAATGTTGTCACCCCAGAACAGCACTACAGAACACCTCCTCTCTATTATATGGAAGAGCAGTGTTGTCAGGACTACAGAACACCTCCCCCTCTCCTGTACTCCATAACATAGAAGGGATGGGCTCTGTAGTCCTGACAACACTGCTCTTCCATATAATAGAGAGGAGGTGTTCTGTAGTGCTGTCCTGGGGTGAACACATTCATTATACTGTATTCATACAAGAGCAGCATTGTCACCCTAGGACAGGACTACAGAACACCTCCCCCTCTCCTGTACTCCATATAATAGAGGAGGTGTTCTGTAGTGCTGTCCTGGGGTGACAACATTCATTATATTGTATTCTTACAGGAGCAGCGTTGTCACCTCAGGACATGACTACAGAACACCCCCCCCTCCTGTACTCCATATCATAGAGAGGAGGTGTTCTGTAGTCCTGACAACACTGCTCTTCCATATAATAGAGAGGAGGTGTTCTGTAGTGCTGTTCTGGGGTGACAACATTCATTATACTGTATTCATGGAAAAGCAGCGTTGTCACCCCAGGACAGCACTACAGAACACCTCTCTATTATATTGTTTCCAGTTATCTCTGTGGACTACAGAGCCCCTCTCCTGTACTCCATATCATAGAGAGGAGGTGTCTGTGTGCTGTCCCAGGGTGACAAC